>NW_022881625.1:9319587-9619587 GCF_003369915.1 Drosophila miranda | reverse complement strand
CAGTCAAAACACAAATTAATTTACTTACCACGCTAGCTTCCAAACAATCCAATCAAAACCTGGAAATGGAATACAATCAAAATCAGCCAAAACAGAAATAGACTCGCTTACCAAACACAACGCAAGCCTCCAAATAAACCAATCGAACCTGCAAATAAAATACAATTAAAATCAGTCAAAACACAAATTAATTTACTTACCACGCTAGCTTCCAAACAAACCAATCAAAACCTGCAAATGGAATACAATCAAAATCAGCCAAAACAGAAATAAACTCGCTTACCAAACACAACGCAAGCCTCCAAATAAACCAATCGAACCTGCAAATAAAATACAATTAAAATCAGTCAAAACACAAATTAATTTACTTACCACGCTAGCTTCCAAACAAACCAATCAAAACCTGCAAATGGAATACAATCAAAATCAGCCAAAACAGAAATAAACTCGCTCACCAAATTCAACGCACACCTCCAAATAAACCAATTGAACCTGCAAATAAAATACAATTAAAATCAGTCAAAACACAAATTAATTTACTTACCACGCTAGCTTCCAAACAAACCAATCAAAACCTGCAAATAAAATACAATCAAAATCAGCCAAAACAAAAATAAACTGACTTACCAAATTCAACACAAACCTCTAAATAAATAAATTTAGCCTTCAAATAAAATGTAGCTAAAATTAACTAAAGGAAAAGCACAAATAGACTTACTTACCAAACTCAACGCAAACCTCCCAATGGACCAATCGAACCTGTAAATAGAAAATAATTAAAATCAGTCAAAACAAAGGTTAATAAAAATCCAATAAATATAACAACACAAATTACCTAACTGGATTCCTGACACTTGATCGCCAAACCTACAAAACATAAACCTGAAAATAAAATAATATTAAAATCAGCCAGGAGTTTCATATCATTCACAGAAAGAAGCATATGCGTCGCCGTTCTTCTTAGAGTGGCATCGGCTGGATTCGGCCAGGAAGGGAGGGACGAGACGATGCCGCGCTTGCGTTGCCGATGCTTGGAGGTCTCCCTGTCGTCCATGCCTCCGTTTCGCACCGGATGAGGGGTCCAGGAGCGGCGTCACAAAATGTTTATGCCTAAGTCAGAAAAAAGAAAACACAAGCCGATCTTAACTTAACTTTTGTTTACAAGAGCAATAATCGATAACTGTCTAGTATGTTTCTGTCTGTTATTATCAATGATACCGTAAAGTAAAAAAAAACGAGGGGGAACGTTGTGAGTTGCTGCGGACACCGCATGAGATCTAACAGGAGTGCGGATACCAAATTTGGTTACTCTAGCCTTAATAGTCTCTGAGATTTGTGAGTTTTTAGTTTTCTCGTATCGTCGAAATTGTGGATGCCTCAGATTTTCGCCCTTTGTGGGGGCGGAAGTGGGCGGGGCAAAGTTTTGAAATATTCTTGTAGCAGTGACATATCACAGAAGTCTGGATCCAAAACATCGTTGCTCTCGCTCTTATAGTCTTTGAGCACTAGGCGCTGAAGGGGCGGACAGACGGACGGACGGACAGACGGACAGACGGACAGACAGACATGGCTCAATCGACTCGGCTATTGATGCTTTATGGGGTCGGAAACGATTCCTTTTGGACGTTACACACATCCACTTCTACCACAAATCTAATATACCCCAATACTCATTTTGAGTATCGGGTAAAAAAACCTAAATGTTAAACAAATTGTAATGTTTCCATAAATAATGTTATATGTTGCACCTAGTAATAAGAACATTAATAAAGGACGCTTCAGGGTCACACTAAGTGCCCTGAGCAAGTTTACAACTCAAACGAGGGGGAACGTTGTGAGTTGCTGCGGACACCGCAACTCTACAGTTATACCAGATACTAATTCAGTATGGCTTTCCTCCGGCAGACGCTGCTAGTATTAAACGACACGACAAAGAGTGCGTGCGAGAGAGACAGAAAATCAGTCTGAGCGTGACGTCGGGCGCTGCGTAGCCAGTGCAAATTGATTTGTTCCTTTTGGCTATAAAAATTATCTGATCTGGTCCAGATTCAGCATTCTGATAGATATGGTCATTATCTATGATTCTGCGTTTTTAGTTTTCTCGAATGTGCAATATTGTGGATGCAACAGATTTTCGTCCTTTGTGGGGGCGAAAGGGGGCGGGTTGAAATTCTGAGATAAACGTTTTATAGTGGGATCTAACAGAAGTGCGGATACCAAATTTGGTTACTCTAGCCTTAATAGTCTCTGAGATTTGTGGATGCCCCAGATTTTCGTCCTTTGCGGGGGCGGAAGGGGGTGGGGCGAAATTTGGACACAAAACGGTCAAGGTCCGATATCACAGGAGTGTGGATACCAAATTTGGTTGCTCTGGCTCTTATAGGTTCTGAGATCCTTGAACTCATATTTTGCAATTGGCAAAGCCGACCATGAAACCTGTGTGTTAGAGAGAGACAGAGCGAGAAAGAATGAAATTGTTTTCTTGATTCTGGCTATAATAATTATACGATCTGAATGAGATTTTACACTCTAGAACATATAGTCATCCTCTACGATTCTGCGTTTTTGGTTTTATCGTATCTTTAAAAATGTGGATGCCACAGATTTTCGTCCTTTGTGGGGGCGGAAGGGGGCGGGGCGAAGTTTTCAAATATTTTTGTAGCAGTGACATATCACAGAAGTCTGGATCCAAAACATCGTTGCTCTAGATTTTATAGTCTTTGAGCACTAGGCGCTGAAGGGGACGGACGGACGGACGGACGGACGGACGGACGGACGGACGGACAGACGGACAGACAGACAGGGCTCAATCGACTCGGCTATTGATGCTAATCAAGAATATATATACTTTATGGGGTCGGAAACGATTCCTTCTGGACGTTACACACATCCACTTTTACCACAAATCTAATATACCCCAATACTCATTTTGAGTATCGGGTATAAAAATCACATCCCCAATGTTGGACAGGCAGATGAGCATCAGCGGGATGCCGACGATGGCATAGAAATCGTTGTCACCTTGCCCCAGTTACACACCATATTTTGGGTGGCATCATTTTTACGCGCTAAAAAGTGAATTTTGAGTTTTGTGCTGTAAAATGGACACATCGAACAACGTACGCCTGCAACTTCAGCAGCAGCAGGCACGCAAATCGAATCAAAACATTCAGGTCTATGTGCGCGTTAGGTGAGTGCCCCATCTACGGGTAGTAGATCGCCCAATAAGTACGATTTCCATCCCTGCAGGCCGCTGAATGCACGCGAGCGATGCATACGCTCCGCAGAGGTTGTGGATGTGCTCAATCCACGCGAGATCCTCCCACGCCACACCCTCGACTCGAAGTTGACGAAGAAGTTTCCGTTTGATCGGAGCTTCGGCCCCGAGTCCAAGCAATGCGATGTCTATGCGGTGGTGGTGTCGCCCCTGATCGAAGAGTTGCTAAGCGGCTACAATTGCACGGTGTTCGCGTACGGACAGACGGGTACTGGCAAGACGCACACGATGGTGGGGTATGAGTCCGCGGAGTTGAAGTCCTCTTGGGAAGATGTGAGTAGAGGGGAACCAGTTTTCTAATTCCTAGAATCGGACGAGGGAGGCGGTTCAAACGTTAATTGCTGCTCTACCTGCCTTTTGTCTTTGGCTTTTGTCCCTTTTGTAGGACTCTGATGTGGTCATCATACCGCGTGCCTTGAGTCACCTTTTCGACGAACTCCGCATGATGGAAGTTGAGTTTACGATGCGCATCTCCTACCTGGAGCTGAACAACGATGAGCTGTGCGACCTGCTCTCCACCGATGACTCCACAAAGATACGCATCTTCGACGACAGCACAAAGAAGGGTTCGGTGATCATCCAGGGCCTCGAGGAGATCACTGTCCAGAGCAAGGACGATGTCTACAAGCTCCTGGAGAAGGGCAAGGAGCGACGCAAGACCGCGACCACCCTGATGAACGCGCAGTCCTCGCGCAGTCACACCGTCTTCTCCATAGTGGTGCACATTCGTGAGAACGGCATCGATGGCGAGGATATGCTGAAGATCGGAAAACTCAATCTGGTGGATTTGGCGGGCAGCGAGAACGTCTCCAAGGCGGGAAACGAGAAGGGGATACGCGTGCGCGAGACGGTCAAAATCAACCAGAGCCTCCTGACGCTGGGCCGTGTGATTACCGCTCTGGTGGATCGGGCCCCCCATGTCCCGTACCGCGAATCGAAGCTGACGCGCCTGCTGCAGGAGTCGCTGGGCGTCCGGACAAAGACCTCGATCATTGCCACCATCTCGCCAGGGCACAAGGACATTGACGAGACACTCAGCACGCTGGAGTACGCGCATCGGGCAAAGAATATCCAGAATAAGCCAGAAGTCAATCAGAAGCTAACCAAGAAAACGGTCCTCAAGGAGTACACCGAGGAGATTGACAAACTGAAGCGAGATCTCCTCGCAGCGCGAGACAAGAATGGCATCTATCTGGCGGAGGAGACCTACGGGGAGATGACCATGAAAATGGACTCGCAGAATCGAGAGCTCAACGAGAAGATGTTGCTGCTGAAGGCCCTCAAAGATGAGCTGCAGTCGAAGGAGAAGACCTTCAACGAGGTGAGCCTGAGTCTCGTGGAGAAGACCCAGGAGCTGAAGAAAACGGAGCAGCACCTAACCGACACCAAGGGGAGTCTACTGCTGACAAAGAAGGTCCTCACGAAGACCAAGCGCCGCTACAAGGAGAATAAACAGCTGGTGGCCTCGCACATGAAAACGGAGGAGACGCTCACGACGCAGGCGCACAAAATCCTGACCGTGGCAGATCTGGCCACCAATGAAACGGAGCAGCTTCAAGGCTACATCGAACGGCGAAGGGACACCGATGAAAAGATACGCAGTGCCTGCGATCAGTTCAAGGATCGCATGCAGGACGATCTGAAGGTGATTGGCGGCCGCCTGAGTCTCTATTTGGAGCAGCAGGCGGCCTCCAAGCAGCATCTGAGCCAGGAACTGGGTGAGCCACGACCAAAAGCTCTCCCTGTGCCAGTTTTCACCTTGTTTCTGTTCTGTTCTGTTCAGTACCCGTCTGTCCGTACGCGAACACCGTGCAATTGTAGCCGCTTAGCACCTCTTCGATCAGGGGCGACACCACCACCGCATAGACATCGCATTGCTTGGACTCGGGGCCGAAGCTCCGATCAAACGTAAACTTCTTCGTCAACTTCGAGTCGAGGGTGTGGCGTGAGGATCTCGCGTGGATTAAGCACATCCACAACCTCTGCGGAGCGTATGCATCGCTCGCGTGCATTCAGCGGCCTGCAGGGATGGAAATCGTACTTATTGGGCGATCTACTACCCGTAGATGGGGCACTCACCTAACGAGCACATAGACCTGAATGTTTTGATTCGATTTGCGTGCCTGCTGCTGCTGAAGTTGCAGGCGTACGTTGTTCGATGTGTCCATTTTACAGCACAAAACTCAAAATTCACTTTTTAGCGCGTAAAAATGATGCCACCCAAAATATGGTGTGAAACTTTTGTTTCCAGCACTTGGAAATGTACACGTTTACTCTTTTCAACTTTGTGACAGCTAAATAAAGCCTTAAAAGACCTTAAAATCCGACTGGGGCAAGGTGACAACGATTTCTATGCCATCGTCGGCATCCCGCTGATGCTCATCTGCCTGTCCAACATTGGGGATGTGATGGCCACGTCATTCCGGTGAGCCTCTGCGCGCTGACATCTCCACAGCTGCGTGACTCCGCCGCTAATGACTCCACTCCACACCACTTCTCTCTTTCATAGTTTTCTCTACTGGCGCATCTGCTGCTATGTGTGCACCCGGACGGCCAAGCGGCCGAGGAATGCCCGCTCCAGGCAGCGGTCGGTGAGGGGACAGCGGTATGCCCACTCCCAGCCGCCACCCTCGTTCCGGCGATCCATGAAGATGACACAGCGATCGGGCAATGACTCCGGGTTCGGTCCCTCCATGGGGCATGCCCATTCCGATCCGGAGCTGCGCATCATGGGGCGGGGCGTCGGCGGCGGCTACGATGATAGGGAGTTTGGCCACCGCAGCAGTGGAGGACGCAATCGCCGCCAGCAGCAGATTGCGGCACAGCCTCGCCAGCAGCGGCACAACATCTACGGGGTGTAGCGCTTGTAGCAGGGAATGCTTAGTTTTTGTGGCGCCATCTAGTGCTCAGAGTGGCAGGCGAACGACAGGTAAAGGGAAAACCAAAAAGACGGTAACAGGTCAAAACGTCAGGCTATCTCTGTTGAAAATGCATCCAGGGACCTGTTAGAGGATTTGCCGCCAGAACGTTGGCGTCCCTATCGGCTATTCCCTCGTGAAAGTCCATTGAGTCGGTTGCGTATCGGTCCGACGAAAAGGAAAAACCAAGAATTTAGTGAAGAGAAAAACTCTAGGGAATCTAAATATCTAAATCCAAGATTCGACTGCGAGATTCTTGGTTGAAGGCGAGTGGGCTATTCAGTCGTCAGAAGCCGTATAGCGCTGAGTCCGGTTGGGGTAAGTGCTGCGGGAAGAGAAGAGAAGGGCTAAAGGAGAATAAAGAGTTGTCCCATTTGTAGTCTTGGCGCTTAGTAAATCGAGTTAAGCAGTGCGGATTCGATCGTCCAAGGAAGCCAGCCAGCAAACAACAGCAGCCGCAAGCCTAACAAAGTGGCGTTTAAACCTTTGGGATTGTCAGGAAAGCGCTCAGCCATCGGAGAAGCGAGCGTGGAAGCAGAGGGAGAAGACATTTGAGGAGCGCTCGGTCCCCCCAAGCGGCTAGCTTCCCGAGGCGTTGGCGTCGGCACTTTAGTAGTCGAGCGCGACGCGGCAGATAAGGAGGGTCCGTCCCTTGGTCGCGAGCAGATCGGCGGAGAGAAAGTGTCGATCTAGCACCGTCGGAGATTGGCCGTTTGGCCTTTTCTTTGCTTTCGCGTACCTTTCACCTGCAGAAGCAGGGGAAAGAATTTGTGCTGTTCCCTTTCGCCCAGGAGGTGGAAAGGAAACATAGATAACAGTCGGGAGGAAGAGAATAGAAAAAAAAGAGGAAGCAACGGATTGACGGAGTAATTGTATTCGTGTTTGTAAATGTGTAATTAATTATGATTTCTGTGCGGAGTTAATTAGGAGAGAGTTAGATTTGATTCCGGTAGTGGCTTCTCGTGACTCTCGCCGATCTGCAAATATGATTTCCCCCAACCTTGTGCCCATTTAAGTGTTCTTCCGCCACAGCAGCTTTAGGTATTCATCGAGGAAAGCGCTTTCGCCGATGGAGCCTGAACCGGCTCCGGCGCCAAAATGCCAGTTGTGTGGGAAAACTTTGGCTTCGGCTCCTACATTGAAAACAAAGTGCAGCCACGAGTTTCACAAAACTTGTATTGAGTCAAATGTCAAGACCCATACTACCTGTCCCACATGCAAGACGCTATGCGTCGATAGAAGTACTCCTCATAATACCAGGTCCCAGGCCAAGCAAAACGATGCAGCAGCCATAACCGCTGAAAGAGTTAGTAGCATGGTTACACAGGCCATCAGCACGATGCAAAACGAGGTGGTAGCCCAGCTCACGGACAAAATGGCTCAAATCATTCAGTCCAGCACAGCAGCACATTTCCAAGAGACTGGCAATAGCATTCCTCAAGGGAATAGACGTGGGGAAGCGGATAATCCGGTCCAACAAAATAGGGACAGAGAAGTGGAGGAAACATTCCGACAGGGACTGAATAGTCAGTATTCAGCACAGTTTCCGAGCTACGACCGTCCAAGCAGTGCAGTCTCAGATCTGAGTCAGCGACCGGACAAAGTCGCCCATATCCTCAATAGTTGGAAATTACGTTTTAATGGGACCCAAGAAGGCTTGAGCATTGATAATTTTCTCTATATGGTAGAGGCTTTGACGCATCAGACTCTCGAGGGAAATTTTCCAGTTCTGTGCAGTAACGCCAGTCTGCTTTTTGACGGAAAGGCCAGAGATTTATATTGGCGTTACCACAAGACTTCCGGATCGATGAGATGGGACCGGTTATGCCAAGCCCTAAAAAAGCAGTTTAGGGATTCTCGAACCGATGTGGATATCAGAGAAGCGATAAGGGACAGGAAGCAAAAAGAAAAAGAAAATTTCGATTCCTTCCACGACGCCCTGATATGATGGATGATTTGGAAACTCCCACGTCAGAGAAAGCGATTGTGGAAACTTTACGGCGCAATTTGCGACCTGAAATTAGACATGAGCTCCTGAATGTCCAAATCGACTCCGTAGAACGTTTGAGAGAAGTCTGTCGTAGAAGGGAGGGTTTTCTCGACGACATTAGGCGGAGTCATGGGTACCAGAAATTGATTCCTTTCCGGAAACAGGTTGCGGAATTGGTAGAGGAAGCCCAATTAGAGGAGGCCTCCGAATTCTCGGATGTAGAAGAAGAGGACGAGGTGGCAGCCATGGCACTGATTTGCTGGAACTGCCGAAAGGAAAATTTTTTGCTTTGGGTGCGGAGCACCTAATAAATATAAGCCGTCGTCTAGCAAATGCCAAAAAAACGGCAAAGTGAACACCCAGCCTCGCCAGCCGGTCAGTGTTCAGCGCAAGCAGTCGAGTGCAGAGGCGAAATCCCAGTAGGGATACTTAAAACTACCGCCCAGGTTCCGTCTGAGAAATCAGAATCCGACATACACCAAGCTTTAGTCTGGCCACAACTAGTCCATGCCCGATCCCATTCGCTTTTCACCAACGACCAACCCAGTAATAAGTCCCTCACAAGGAGTGCAAGAAGGATGAGGGCGTTACGGCAGGCGGCGAAAGCGATAAATTGCATTCGTTACAAGCAGAAGGACAAGCGTCCATATGCGGAAGTTCGCCTGTTGGATCAAACGGTCCTTGGTCTATTGGACACCGGAGCAGCTATGAGTGTTATAGGCGGAAAGTTAGCAGAACGCGTAATCCAAAGCCGAATTCCTTTTAAGAGAGGAGTTGTAAATGCTTCCACTGCGGATGGACGGAGGCAAGAGGTAGTGGGACGACTGCGGACACCGGTGCAGTATAAGGGTGCAGTGAAGGACCTTGAGCTGCACATTATTCCAACGCTCAGCCAAGACTTGTATTTAGGGATCGACTTTTGGTCAAGTTTCGATTTATTACCACCCAGCATGTCGCTGGCAGAGATAGTTCATGAACCGCAGAACCTCAGCCGAGGGGAAATGGACCAGTTGCAAGCGACCATCAATTTATTTCCTTCGTTTTCCGTTTCCGGTCTAGGAAAGACGGCTCTGCTTTCGCATTCAATTGATGTAGGTGATGCAAAAGTCGTGAAGCAGAGACACTTCCCTGTATCTCCTGCGGTAGAGAAATTGTTATATGCGGAGATAAATCGGATGCTCAGCTTAGGGGTGATAGAGGAATCCGATAGTGCGTGGTCATCACCGGTAGTATTGGTGCAGAAGCCAGGAAAGGTGAGGCTATGTTTAGATAGTAGGAAAGTTAACGCGGTGACCAAAAAAGACGCGTATCCGTTACCACAAATTGATGGGATTCTAGGACGTCTTCCTAAGGCGTTGTTTATTTCGAGCCTGGATCTTAAGGATGCCTATTGGCAAGTTCCCTTAGAGCCGAGCTCACGCGATAAAGCTGCGTTCACGGTTCCGGGGAAACCTCTCTACCAGTATAAGGTAATGCCTTTTGGTCTCACTAATGCTTCGCAGACCATGACAAGGCTGATGGACAAGGTAATTCCGGCCAGTTTAAGAAATGAAGTTTTTGTGTACCTGGACGACCTTTTGATTGTGTCGGAAAGTTTTGAGTCACATCGGAGGGTGTTGAGTGAAGTGGCAAGTTACATAAAAGCGGCAGGGTTAACGCTGAATGTGGAGAAAAGCAAGTTTTGCATGAAGTCAGTGCGGTATTTGGGGCATATAGTAGGCGAAGGGGTGATTCGTACAGATCCGGATAAGATTTCGGCTATGTCCGATTTTCCTTTGCCAAAATCCCTAAAGTCTCTGCGTCGCTTCCTAGGTATGGTAGGCTGGTACAGGAAGTTTATAAGCAACTTCGCATCGGTAGCCGCGCCTCTCACGGACTTGCTCAAACCCAGACAGAAATTTTCAATGACTCCAGAGGGTCAGGAGGCTTTTGAAAAGTTGAAGGAGATGCTTTGCTCAGCGCCAGTTTTGCGTAGTCCTGATTTTAGCAAACCATTCTATGTTCACTGTGACGCTAGCAAGACAGGCGTTGGGGGAGTGCTGGTGCAGAAGACGCCGGAGGGGGACGAATATCCGATTTCGTTTGTATCGAAAAAGCTCAACAAAGCCCAAAACAATTATTCGGTCACCGAACAAGAATGTCTGGCCGCAATAGTTTGCATAAATAGGTTCAGAGCTTACATCGAGGGGCATGAATTTACTGTAATCACTGATCACGCCTCTTTAAAGTGGCTCATGTCACAAACTGACTTACACTCACGTCTAGCCCGATGGGCATTAAAGCAGAGTTTCTCGTTTAAAATCGAGCATCGTAGCGGCAGGCTTAATGTGGTTCCGGAGGAAGTGGCGACTCTAGACGCGAGCAATGGTTTGTTGGTGGATTTGGAATCGCCAGTATTCAAGGCAGAAGATTACGTGGAGATCGTAGAAAGGGTTAGGGCCAATATTGATAAGTTGCCAGATCTCAAAATTGTAGATAACTTGTTGTATCGTAGGTCAGATCACGCAACAGGAGAGGTGCTACATGATATGTTCATTTGGAAACTCTGGATTCCTCAAGGGTTAGTGGTTGACGTTTTGCGTAACGCGCACGACAATCCACTGGCTTCCCATGGAGGCATTCACAAAACCCTAGAAAGGATACGGCGGTATTATTACTGGCCTGGTTTGATTGCCGATGTGAAGAAGTATATCCAGGCTTGTGATGTCTGCAAGACTACCAAGGCCCCAATACAATCCAGAGACCGAAGATTGGAATTGCGCCCGAGTCACAACGTTTCTTCCAGAAATTATATGTCGATTTCCTGGGGCCATATCCCCGTTCAAGAAGTGGACATATAGGCATCTTTATCGTCCTCGATCACTATTCTAAATATGTGTTTCTTAAGGCAGTGAAGAAGTTGACCGCGGACGTGGTAGTCAAATACATGCAGCAAGATCTTTTTCATGCTTTCGGGGTTCCGGAGACAATAGTATCCGGCAATGGCACACAATTTAAGTCTGAGGCATTCCAAAAGCTACTCCGGGAATATAAAGTTTCGCACACTCTCACGGCCCTGTACGCACCCCAAGCTAATGCTTCCGAACGTGTAAATCGCTCGGTGATTGCAGCAATCCGATCTTATGTGCGCGAGGATCAGAAGGACTGGGACGAGCACCTCAGCAGCATTTGCTGCGCATTGCGTTCGGCGGTGCATGCAAGTCTGAATGCAACTCCTTATTATATAGTGTTCGGACAGCATTTCATCACGTCCGGGGCAACATACAAGCTTCTGAGAGCATTGCGGGTGATGGACGACAGGTCAGCAGTTTTCTCGCGGGATGATTCATTAGACTTGGTTCGAAGCAAGGCTCTAGAAGTCATGAAAAAACAGAACGATAAGAATGAACGGCAGTATAACTTACGGTCGAGAGACATATCCTACAATGTCGGCCAGGAGGTGTTCCGAAGAAATTTCAGGCAGAGCAATTTTCAGTCAGGGTACAGCGCGAAGTTGGGTCCGGCCTTTCTGAAGACAAGGGTCAAAAAGAAGATAGGGCAGGCCTACTATGAGTTAGAGGATTTGCAGGGTCGTTACGTAGGACGGTTTCACGCGAAAGATCTTCGTCAGTAAACCAACTGCTTCAAGCTGTCCTGTTATCATTCTTGGGAGTGTGACCCCCAAGCCTGATCTTTCGGGGGTGCTTTTGTAGCGCTTGTAGCAGGAAATGCTGAGTTTTTTTGTGGCGCCATCTAGTGCTCAGAGTGGCAGGCGAACGACAGGTCAAGGGAAAACCAAAAAGACGGTAACAGGTCAAAACGTCAGGCTATCTCTGTTGAAAATGCATCCAGGGACCTGTTAGAGGATTTGCCGCCAGAACGTTGGCGTCCCTATCGGCTATTCCCTCGTGGAAGTCAATTGAGTCGGTTGCGTATCGGTCCGACGGAAAGGAAAAAACAAGAATTTAGTGAAGAGAAAAACTCTAGGGAATCTAAATATCTAAATCCAAGATTCGACTGCGAGATTCTTGGTTGAAGGCGAGTGGGCTATTCAGTCGTCAGAAGCCGTATAGCGCTGAGTCCGGTTGGGGTAAGTGCTGCGGGAAGAGAAGAGAAGGGCTAAAGGAGAATAAAGAGTTATCCCATTTGTAGTCTTGGCGCTTAGTATATCGAGTTAATCAGTGCGGATTAGATCGTCCAAGGAAGCCAGCCAGCAAACAACAGCAGCCGCAAGCCTAACAAAGTGGCGTTTAAACCTTTGGGACTGTCTGGAAAGCGCTCAGCCATCGGAGAAGCGAGCGTGGAAGCAGAGGGAGAAGACATTTGGGGAACGCTCGGTCCCCCAAGCGGCTAGCTTCCCGAGGCGTTGGCGTCGGCACTTTAGTAGTCGAGCGCGACGCGGCAGATAAGGAGGGCCCGTCCCTTGGTCGCGAGCAGATCGGCGGAGAAAAAGTGTCGTCGGAGATTGGCCGTTTGGCCTTTTCTTTGCTTTCGCGTACCTTTCACCTGCAGAAGCAGGGGATAGAATTTGTGCTGTTCCCTTTCGCCCAGGAGGTGGAAAGGAAACATAGATAACAGTCGGGAGAAAGAGAATAGAAAAAAAAGAGGAAGCAACGGATTGACGGAGTAATTGTATTCGTGTTTGAAAATTTGTAATTAATTATGATTTCTGTGCGGAGTTAATTAGGAGAGAATTAGATTTGATTCCGGTAGTGGCTTCTCGTGACTCTCGCCGATCTGCAAATATGATTTCCCCCAACCTTGTGCCCATTTAAGTGTTCTTCCACCACAGCAGCTTTAGGTATTCATCGAGGAAAGCGCTTTCGCCGATGGAGCCATAAACTGGAGAAAAGGTATGAGTGGACTTAAATTCTGTTATTGATAAATTACAACTTGAAACAAGGGAACTAGGGCCGGTCGGTGAGTGAGAGGGAGAAGTGCCCACTCGAATTGGTTTCGTAACATTACGGAGTCAGCAAGCAAGTTAGTTTGTCCATTTCGGACTTGTTTTGTATATCATTTGTATGGCACATAGCCAAGTATTTGTAGGAATTTTATACATATATTTCATTTAGCTATTCTTTTAATGTGGGTGATTATATTATGGTATTTGCGGGTAATGTTATTGTTTTAGCCAGTAAGTGAATAAACTTTATAATGTATTAATCTACCGCTTTGCTTTCGCTGGCAAATTCCCCATGTAGGACGCCCCGGACAAAGGGGCCATTCCGTCAACAAATCGAACGGTTTGGAATGGCCATGGAAGGGTGGGCGACACGACCTCGACAACACCAGAGGCGGAGTTGAGATACCTTTCCAGCACACATCCACCATTCTATTCAGGGATAAACAGTGTCTCCCGGTTAAGCATTTTCGTCGTGACACGCTATTTCATTCGCGGTATAATGCGTATAGGCCACCAGCAGGAGGGGGGGCAAGAACATCACTCCAATAGCCGACGAGCAGAGGCCGGAAACCCAAAGCGTGTGCTTCCCTTCGCTGAATAACAGCTAGCCTGGCAGGATTTATATACACAGACGTGCGTAGGTGACACGTTACACATTAAAGCTGGGATCCTATGCCAGAGCAGAACGCAATACTTTTCATATTCCACCTTGGGTTTCCTTAACCAATCCCATAACTTTCGACATTGACAATGAGGCTTCATCAGCATTCGTTCGCTCACAGTCATTATCATAATGATGATGATAATGATAATAATGTGCATGTGTGTGGTGTGTGACTCTCGTTTAGGACCTGAGCTCAAAAGTTCAATGCACGGCAGAAAAATCAACACGAGCTGATTCAAGGGGTAAAGATATGTATCTTTGGCACACCGAAGTGCCGACACTCTTTCAATTCAAGCTTGTTCACAGCCCAGCGATTCGGCCAATGAGTATGTGCTGTGAGTATATAACAGCCTATCCGATCCGATCAGGCGATTCATCAGTGAAGATTTTCTCTCCTTTCGCTTTTCTGCCTAGTGGGGTCCCAAGTGTGGGAAAAGCCACGAGGGCGTGAAACTCAAGAAAAGCATGAAGAAAATTACGATTGAACCGGTGACTAGCTCATGGTCTTCCTCGAGCGAACCGACTGCCTTTGTTCAACTGGGACGATGAGGTCTGAGCGTGTCCATCTCGGCCAGTGAGAACTTGCTCGTAGCGGGTCAGCAGATTGGTGCGGACAATGGCGCCGTTCAGTTCCGCCTGGGCCTTGATGGCCTGTGGGAAAAGAGAGGGGAGAAAACAGTTGGATAAAGCCGAGGAAGAAAAGAAAATATAAACCCACCTGAGTATCGCTGACAGCCAGACCATTCAGGAGATTGAACAGCACACTGGTCATGAAGAACACAAAGAGCAGGAAGATCAGGTAAGTGTAGACGCTGTCAAACTTTATGTCACCGGCATCAAATTCTCCCGTGAGCATCACAATCGTCTTGATGAGCGCCTCGATGGGCACGGAGAATGTGTTGAAGTGACCATCATCTTCTTCCTCCTTTGCTGGCTCTGGCGTGCTGTCCTTCGGAGAGGAGGAATTCACCTGGGGCTTGCCAAACAGTATGTAGAAGCACAGACTAAACGTAAGCACAAAGATCGAGTAGAGAGCAAAGCTCTTGATGAAGCTGCTGGAGACGGCGCGCAGCCGTCGAAATTGTGAGTACTGGCAGGGAGCCAACCAGCAGGCAGAACTCCACGGACACCAGCAGAATGGTGAAGACGGCCAGTATGCGCTGCGTCTCCTTGTCGTAGCTGGCTTCCATGCAGGTTAGGATCGACAAGACAATGAGAGCCACCTCCATCAGGTTCGTGATGGACCTGAAGTACAGCAGCGGCGACATGGCAAGCTGTATGACCTCTCGGATCATGAGATACACAATCCCTATCCAAGAGAACAGGCCGAAGAGGGCAGTCAGGCCCGTGTGGTCGCTTTCGTGGAACTTAAGGAGCGTATGCGTGATAATGGAGGCAGTGAAGAGAGAGTAAAGTAGAAAGTTCAGATAGAAGATCACCGAGAGGCGGTGCCACTTGAGGAAGAGGAAACTCGAGATTAGCGGGTGCTGCAGCAGGTAACGCAGCTCCTTGGAATCGGCGATGTATGCGATTGGAGTCATCTCGTCCTCCAATTGGTGAGGATGGCCAATGCTCCGCTTGTCCGACTGCCCGGGCTCTCGCTGGCGTCTCATCAGATTCTTGTAGTTGATGATGATCTCGAAACTCTGGTCACCGGGCTTCTCCCCGTTGGTGGTGATGCAGGAATCGAAGTGCTCCTCCAGCACTTTCGGGTCCATCTCCTGTATGGGAAGATCTCCGAACGCGCTTCTCGCCCCGATGTTCGCTCCCTGCCGTAGAAGCTCCTGTGCCACCTTTGTGTTGCGATACTTGACCGCATAGGAGAGTGGCACCAGGCCAGCCTTGTCCGCCTCATTGATGTCCACACGATCGCTCTCGAGCAGCAGCTGGAAGCAGCGCTGGTGGTCACAGAAGTCGTCCAGCGGCTGCTCACCCAGGCGACTGATAACCGCGTTCAGCAGCTTGGAATGCGATGTCAGCCTCAGCTGCGGATGCTTCAACAGCTTCTCTAGCGCCCTGTGGTTGCCCCAGATTACGGCCAACTCCACGGGGCTGATGTCGCTCAATTTTGAAGGATTAATGTTGATGCCCGTCTCGAGGATGGCCTCAAAGGCTCGCTGCTTGCCCCGCTTGATACTCTCCGCCAGCAGGGACTGATACTCCTCCTGGTTGGCATTGCATTGGTTGTCTGCGTTTCCGCTGACGTTCTGGTGGTACTCCGCGAACTGTTGCTCGAACTGGTTCTCGTCTCCGTCCCGCAGTGTGCGGAGGAGTCGCTCGCAGTCGATCTCTGCTCCGGCCTCGCGCAGCTCCGGCAACGGCAGTTCCGGATACTGATCCCTCAGCATCTGGCGTACCTGCCCGTTCCGATAGCTGTCAATGTCCAACTGTGGTTGTTTCAGGAAAAGTCGGATCAGCTCCAGCTTAGTGCCTGCCTCAATCTTTCTATTCTTCAGCACATGGTGGAGGGGCGTGAACTCGCCCTGATCCACCAAATTCGGAGAGGCTCCGTACTCGAGCAGCAGCTGAATGCAGGAGCCCACCTGAGAGGCATTCGATCGTCCTGGCGATTGGCCTGGGCACCGCTGTCCAGGG
Organism: Drosophila miranda; assembly: GCF_003369915.1. Lineage (NCBI taxonomy): Eukaryota > Metazoa > Arthropoda > Insecta > Diptera > Drosophilidae > Drosophila > Drosophila miranda. The sequence goes on along the minus strand of NW_022881625.1, from coordinate 9,603,258 downwards.
CAGTGTGGAATTCCCGTATGTCCCGATTAGCGAGGGCTGCGCTCAACTGGCCCTGCGGATCGATGAAACCGCAGTTGTTAGAGCTCATTCTGCTGTCTGCAAAGAGTCAAGTGAAAATGGGGAGGATGAGCTATGTCTATGTGGGCTTTCGTTAATCTTATCCAACCCACGCTGCGTATGAGTAACTTCTAATGCCGTTTCTATGAAAATGATGCCAGAACCCGCATTGTTAGAGCTCTGCTCTGGTCAATGGAGGGAGGTCTGACCCAACAGACGGCTTCTGTACAGACCTTGAAATGGCCGAAACAAAAGCATGAGAGTGGACCGACCCCCGCAACAAACGGTATTTGACAACGCTTCATGCTACGATGATTTTCACACAAATGACTGTCTGGCCATGGAGCTGGCCAGCAGCTGGAGGCAGAGCCACAGTCAGAGCCACAGTCACAGCCACATCCGCAGCCGAAAGCTACCCCACAGGTTTCTCGAAAAACAAAAACCAAATCTTCGTTTTGGGGGCAATTAAAGAAAGCGTCTTTAAGTGGTTTTTGTGGTACCCGAACTACAGATTTCATTTGCCCTCCCGTGTAGTTATTAAATTATAACAATCCAACTGATGACAAGGTAAGACAAGGCCTGAGAAGTACTCAGGGAGTGGCTTGTTTGTTCAAAGTGATCTACAAATTTGAATCAAGTTTGGTGTTCGCTCTCGCTCGCCTTTTGGTATATCAAAATTTAACGATCATAAAGAATAATCATAAAATAATCGACACATCAATATCAATTAGCAATCAATTGGTTACGCTTTATGCTTTGAATACTGTTCCGAATGGAGCTTTAGATAAAGCCCTGGGCAGTGCTGAAATCTTGCGATTTATAGGCGGCTCTTTTCGTAAATTTCAAGGCGGCTTCTTCTGTGGGATCTGATCCCTCCAGCCGTCAGCTCAACATCTTCTTCGCTCTGTTGTGTTCTGTTCTGTTCTGTTCCGTTCTGTCTGCTGTCTGCTTTGATGCTTGAAATGTGTGAGAAATCGGCTAATCACACATGAGACCTGGCTAATTTGAATATTCCCCACTGATTGTTTATCAATAACCTACAAATTGGGAATCAGGAAACATCGTCTTCTCTTTTGTAGGTAGCTCTTCGGCTAATGTTGCTTTAGTATGCAAACAAATTGAGGATTGTAAATGACGCCCCTGGGGTCAAAATTTGTCGTTGATAAGATAAACAGAATCGCACAATCACCTTCCTTAATTGGCCCTTTATTTGATATTTTCTTGTCTCCCATCTTAACCTCTTCCCCATTCTGGTATTTGTTTTTCCACCTGAGTACGAGTATTTGCCCAAGCAATTGACAAACAACTTCATTGTTTGTCCAAGCTGAAGCTCGACCCAAAGTCTTACTAAGACATCGGTTGACAAAATGGCGTAATATCACAATAATTAACAGAAAACTTAACAGCCAACGATTTCAAAAGTGAGCAACTCCTCTCTGAGTCGCATCTGACCCTAGCAATTAAGAGCACTACTTTCAGAAATATTGATGTAGTCAAGGTAATCTATACTTATTGCGAAAAGCTTCGGAAAACACAAATTGCCCTTAAACTCTTAAACATTTGCTTCATCTACGGAAACCAGTCGAAATCACAGAGTATACGGAGTCTGGAGTGGAATTTTATTCCCCCTTCTCTTGGAGCTCACATATGTATATACTATAACACTGGTAAAAAAAAAAATTACTCGTATCACTCTGGAATTTGAGAATAAAGTGTGTCACAAAGGAAAGGGAGTCCAACGACATTATTACTAGTTTTAAAAGAAAAATAATAATGAGATTATCTTCCTTCGCGATTCGAAAACTGTTTCGACTTCTCATTTTTTCTTTGAGTGAATTTATATTTAAAAACCTTTCAGCCCTGTTCTTCTTTCTGTCTGTGGGAACATCTGGAATTTGGAGACTGAGAGAGCTGGAGCCTAGGAAATTGCCCAACAAAATTGGCTCTGAGTTGCACACCGAATCCTCTACTAAAGTTCTTTGTGTTGGTGCAGCTGCAAAAGTGAAATCAGCAAATGACAACACTTCGGAAAGAGTAAGTAGAAGGGGGACAGACGTGATTAATGTAAAGTTTTTAACGCTGATCCAGCTGCACAGGATCAGCCGCGTTTCTCCGATCGTCTGTCAATAATTTATACTATATACGTACTGTCTTACACTGCTATAACATTCTCACATGATATTTTACCATCCCCTTCCCGAATACGTGATGTGATCGAGATCGAGAGACCCTCTAGCTGCGTGGGAGGAGGAGAGCAGAGTAAACACTAAACTAAATTGCTTGTCCATAAAGTCTGTTTTTTGGCAAACTGTGCTTGGATTGTTTATCCAATTTATGGCATTATTATACCCGATACTCAAAATGAGTATTGGGGTATATTAGATTTTTGGTAAAAGTGGATGTGTGTAACGTCCAGAAGGAATCGTTTCCGACCCCTTAAAGTATATATTCTTGATCAGCATCAATAGCCGAGTCGATTGAGCCCTGTCTGTCTGTCCGTCCGTCCGTCTGTCCGTCCCCTTCAGCGCCTAATGCTCAAAAACTATAGGAGCTAGAGCAACGATGGTTTGGATCCAGACTTCTGTGATATGTCACTGCTACAAGAATATTTCAAAACTTCGCCCCGCCCACTTCCGCCCCCACAAAGGACGAAAATCTGTGGCATCCACAATTTTAAAGATACGAGAAAACCAAAAAGAGGACCAGAATCGTAGAGGATGACTATATGTTCTAGAGTGCAAAATCTGAACCAGATCGTATAATTATTATAGCCAGAATCAAGAAAACAATTTCATTCTTTCTCGCTCTGTCTCTCTCTAACACACAGGTTTCATGGTCGGTTTTGCCAATTGCAAAATATGAGTTCAAGGATCTCAGAACCCATAAGAGCTAGAGTAACCAAATTTGGTATCCACACTCCTGTGATATCGGACCTTGACCGTTTTGTGTCAAAATTTCGCCACACCCCCTTCCGACCCCGCAAAGGACGAAAATCTGGGGCATCCACAAATCTCAGAGACTATTAACGCTAGAGTAACCAAATTTAGTATCCGCACTCCTGTTAGATCCCACTATAAAACGTATATCTCAAAATTTCGTCCCACCCCCTTCCGCCCACACAAAAAACGAAAATCTGTTGCATCCACAATATTGCAGACTCGAGAAAACTAAAAACGCAAAATCATAGATAATGACCATATCTATCAGATTGCTGAATCTGGATCAGATCGGATAATTTTTGTAGCCAAAAGCAAGAAATCAATTTGCAGTATCGGGTATAAATGTAGAGTTGCGGTCTCCGCAGCAACTCACAACGTTCCCCCTCGTTTTTTTTATGCATTCTCAGCGTTTTGCTGCACTTAATGAACAACAGGCGATGGTCTGGCCCGAGACGCTTTGTTTACACTTGGCATTAAAACTGGAAAAACAAAGGGAAATAACCAAAAATTCTAGTATGAAGAAAAAAGTACTCGGGTGTGGCAGAAAAAAACAGGGGGGGGTTTCGAGGATTGATCGGGGGTTAGTGGAGGTGAGTGTGGCTCGCTGGCGAGTAGTTGTTGGTGACCGGGGAGGGGTTTGGATCCCCAAAAATGACTTACACGGGGTTGGTTCTCGTTACAATAATGATTTATTTGCTTGCTAGTTACACAGGTAATTTGTTACATTGAATATTTTTTTTGTTGTTTCGTCACGTTCCCGGAAGGATTCTTAACTTGTATCCTAGTTGTCACGCGGGACAACGTCTATACTCGGCCCGGGTCTCCGCGTAAGTGAAGTCTGCTCGGCGCTTGCGCGCTCGGGAAAACTTCTTAAAAACCGACGATGAACGTGGCCGAGGAGGCCAGGCCAATCCACCTGACAACGCATCCTGGTGGCCGGACCAGCAGCCACTCGGATGCGGCTAATAACTCGACTCGTTGGCATCAATCACACGATGCCAATGCCAACACAAGGACAATGCAGTTGGGTGGCCGGACCAGTGCCACTCGAGTGCAGCGGCCAACACCAACCAGTGACAGATGCAACGTGGGCGACCGGACCAGAGCCACTTGCCATCAACACCATCAATGCCCACGATGCACGCCATCTCCAAGTCCAGCCATCGCCACTAAAGATCTCAGGTGGTGCCACTAATCCTGCACAGGGGTGGTGTAGTAGTTGTACTCCTGTTAACAAAATAAATGATATTTAAGTATGTTTATTGTTGTGTAAATGTATTGTAATTATTGTTTGTTTTACCTTGTATATATCTCTGTAGTTTTGTAGTCCTTATTTGTAGTAATTGTAGATAGATTGTCCTTAGCTGTAATGTAATTTAATTAATTTTTTTTTTTTTTAGGATTTAAGTTACCAAGCTACCCGTGAGTAGCGTGGGATTATTTGGCCGCCCCCCTTTGGAAGGTGGAAATTGCCAAGTCAAAGAATAGAAAATGTTGGAGTACTGTTTATAGCTTTACATCAATTTCGTCGATGAAGTCAATTAGTGTTTGGTACGCGCTGATGTTTTCTTTTTCAAAGAATTTGTAAATATCATTATATTTTCTTAGAGATGGGAAGTTTTGCCTTGTTGTGTTGTACTTTGTACAATTGAAAATTAAATGCGAGGCGTTATTGATACTATCGCATGTATCACATATGTTACTAGGAACAACATGCATTTTGGCGAGAGTGTGCCTATCGAATGCGTTACCACTAAGCAGTCTGTTGATTCTTAGTTAAGCTTAGTTTTATATAGGAACCACGGTTTGGATGATGTTGAGGGGAAAAGCGAGCAGTAACCTAGGTGCTTGATAGTAGCAAACTCGGCGTATTCTCTCTCCCATTCTGCTTTTAAGATTCTGTGTATTTCGCACATAGCGTCTTTAAGGTTCCATTTAACCACTGTGTATTTTCCTCGTCTGTGGGCTTCTTTGGCTGCTGCGTCAACTGAAGTGTTCTGAGGGATGTTAGCGTGTCCGGGAATGTAGTGAACCTCTACAGTTCTTAGATGTGGATTTTGTTGGATCTTTTCTCTGATTTTGTAGGCGATAGAGTTATCCTGAATGTTCTTCGCCAGAATGAGGGCCCCGTTTCTGCTGTCTGTCAGGAGCGCGACACGAGGAAAATTGTACAAAATAGCATGGTCTAATGCCTTCTCGATAGCAAGGAGCTCGGCGGACAACGAGGAAAGGGTTTTGTGCGTGTAATAGTAATATCTAAAAAAACCTGTCCTATCTTGCAGGAAAGCGGCGCTGGAATGCCCATCTGCGACTGACCCATCCGTGTAATAGATTTCAAAACCACCCTTTGTCAGCTGATCCTTCTTTTCCCCGTGGAGCAGCATGATACCTGCCTGGTCTATAGCGTGCTTGTTGGGTGCAGAACCCTTGAAAAATTCTAAGTCGGAGCTAATTTTAGTGCAAAATGAAGCTGTGTTCTCGAAAACCTCAACTCTATCTATTATGCTGCCAAACTCCCGATATGCCTTAGCGTAGCCCGTGTTTAAATCCCTATTTGCTAACACTGTTTCACTTGCTGGGAGATTAAATGCAAACACCTTAACCAACTCTTTCGCCGCCAGGAATCTCATCCTGTAGTCCGGGGGAAGTTCTCCTGCCATGTGATATATGATAGGAACGGGAGTGCAGATTATCAGACCCAGCGACTTTCTGAGGTGATGGTTGCAGTGGGGTTTGATTTTGGCCAAGGCAGATTTGGACAGGTTGCAGAATGATGAGCACGCGTACTCTAGCCTACTTCTGACAAATGCCTTGTAAAATATAAGCCCTCTTTTGGGGCTGATACCATAGTGACACCCAGTGAGTAATCTGAGAAACGCACAGTTTCTGTTCGATTCCGAGATGGCCAGATCAATGTGACCTGAGTTGTTTGCTGAGATAGTCCTGCCTAGGTATTTGATCTGCTCTACTTGTCTGATCTCAACTTCTTGATGCGAGATATTTAGGATTGAATGACAGGTTTAGCCTATTGCATTTTTCTTCGAACTTATCTATACTGTCTTCCAGCACACCTTTCGCAATGGATACGTCTTTATGAAAACAAACTATGAAAAAGTCATCAGCATACTGAAACAGTAAGCAGTTATGACTGTTAATATCATGTAGTTCGGCTGTGTAAAGGTTAAAAAGGGTTGGGCTGAGACAGCTACCCTGGCTAACACCTCTGTTCACCTCTACCTCGCTTTTGCCCTTTATGAGAATTTGTCTGTTAAGGAAGCTGGAGATCCAAGCCGTGAGGCTTGTATTGAACCGCATATCCCTCATCCTGTGCTCAAGTGTGTCCACTCTTACGCAGTCGAACGCTCTTTGTAAATCTAGGCAAGCTGCGACAACAAGGCATAGGACCTGACCGGCAGCAGGTCACAGTTTGCTATGTGCTCGTCCAACTTCAACTTTATCAACCCCTCTATGGATTTAAACAGCGTGTTAATCAAACAAATCGGCCTATGGTTTTGGAAGGAAGTAGGGTCTGCATTCTTCTTGGGGATGGGTACCACTTTTATCCTGCGCCAGACTTCAGGGATGACGCCACTCAGCCATACTTTATTTATAATTTCAAAAATGTCTTGTTTTTTCCCACTTGGTAGCTTTTGAAGCATCCTGAACGAGATGCCATCAGGGCCTCTAGCCGAATTGGGGTTCCTGGTTTTTAGGAAGGCCAGGAATTCTTCCAGTTCTAGGGGTTCCGGGTCGTCTGGTCCTAACAAAGGGGCAGGAATTTTCTTAGGGGGCCTACTGTTTGACGTGGATGGGGTTACTTTAACCATATTGAGAAAGTTTTTGTCATCTTCGTTCGTCCATTTGTTCCCTACATTTTTGATTTGACCGTATTTTTTGATGTTCTTCACCCTGCTCCACATAGAGGGCGATGAGGAGACCTCTTCTATAAACTTGGAAAAGTTGCGCTTTCTAAGATTTTTTACGGGATTTTGTAGATTTTTGTCAGCTTCTAAGGTTGCTCTGGCATCAGCCAATTTTTTGGTGAGGTAGAATTTTTGCCTGCAAGCGTTGTTCACGCGAAAAAGTTTTTCCGTTTCCTCGTTCCACCATTTCTTAGCAACGTACTTGTTCTTGCTTGGGAATGTGACCGTGTTTTTTAAGGTCAGGGATTTCACTTTTTCATTGAGCTCCTCCAGATTTGAGAAATCACTTGCACCCAGAATCCGGGCTATTCTGTTGTGAAGGATCTTCTTGCCTTGGAGGGGGGCATTTAGGCCTTGCACTGATAATACAATTGGGAAGTGGTTGCTGTTCGTAATTTTTGTTTTGAGGACTTGCCAGTTAATAGTTCCATTTCTGTAGTTCGAAAAAGAAAGGTCAAGAACGGAGAATTGAGATGGGCTCCTGGAGAAGGTTGGCGAACCGTCGTTTAGGCAGATAAATCCGGCCTCCCGTGTGAAATTCTCTTGAAATTGCTCTTGAGGTTTAATACTAGGTTTATTACTAAAATTTCCAAGTCGTTCTCTATTTTTAAAATGCTGAATTGAATGTTTTTCCTGACGTAGATGCCAACCCCGCCGTAGCTGTCCTCTCTGGGCCTGCAGAAAAAGTTATAGTTTAAAATGCTGCAGTCCGCGTTGTTCAACACCCAAATCTCTGAGAGGATGGCAATATCTATTGCGTTCTTGTCTAGGAACATTGAGAGGAGCTGTTTGTTGTTGTTGTGTGTCAGACTTTGAATATTTAGCTGAAGAATCTTCATTGTTGGATGTTTTGAGAACCAACTGCCATCCCTTGGGCAATCTGACGCCTATCTAGTTCTGCGTTGGAAGCATTGACAAATTCTCTAATTTCCTTAATAAATTTATTCGCTAAAGAATCCCCTTTAATGATGTTGTTTGGATCAATCAGGAACGCTGTGAGTTTGGCTCCTAGTGCGTTTAGCTTATCCTGGGCCAGAGAAGATGCCACGGATGAAGATCTAACAAATTTCTCGCTCATTTGGACGTAGTCTGAGTCTATTGAGTTCTTCCACTCTGCCATGTTGGCTGCTGCCTTGGCCGCCTCTGCGTTCCGGGCGGCAACCCTATTGGATTTGGTCACTTCCGCGAAAGAGGTGACAGAATGAATTTCCCTGGCGGACTCTTAGCTGTTATTTAAGAATTCAGGGGAGCGGTTAGATTGCCAACTGGGTCTAGGAAATTCCCCTTGATCCCTTAGGTTGGGGGAAGTTCTATCAAAAAGAATCGGATATCTAGCCTTGACCTCAGCTCTAGTTAGGTTTTCCAGTGTCATACACTTTTGAATGGCGTACGCTTTTTTCCTGGCCTCACACTGCGGGTGGGTGGCAGCATGTTCCCCCTTGCAGTTAGCACAGACCAGCCCTGAGCAGATAATATCTTTGCTGTGATCTTGTCCGCATTTGAAACATTTCGCTCCACTCTTGCAATGTTGCGCCAGATGGCCAAACCTAAAACACCTAAAACATTGAATAAGCTGAACAAAAGGTTTCACTTCTACTTTAGAATATAGAAAATTGATTTTGGTTGGTAGCTGCTCTCCTCTGAACCAGAGTTTCACCCTGCCAGTAGGTACACGTTCCCCCGATGCTCTATCCCTTCGCGTAATCCGAACTATCTCCTCAATTGGGATATCCGAGGTTACAAGCTCCGCTAGCTGTTCCTCCGAGTAGTGCCCGGGGATCCCAAAAATTAACCCTGCTTTTTGGACGAAGTGCCTAAAGATTCGGGTTGAGTACCCTTGAGCAGCGAAAACACTGTTTTCCACTAGCCCGTTTGCACACTCCGCCGACCCGCACACAATCTTGCACCTGCCATAGCCCATTCTAGCAACCTCCTCGATATCGCTAATGCCCTGTTTCAGCAGCAGATCGGATAGATCAAACTGGTGTATAGCAATTCTGGCATTATTCGCACTCATTTTGTCGATACAAACAATGTATGGGCCTTTATGCCCCTCATAATACTTGTTAACGATGATTTTGCGGTTACTTCCGTTTTTCGTACTCACGGAAGCCACACAAACCGCGTCAGTCTTCTCTCTCTCTTTCGTCGTAGAAATGTTTGATGTCATGGTTGTTGTCGTGTTCGTGGACATGTTTGTCGACACGTTCGTCGACAAGTTTGGTTTCTTGCACAGCAGTTTAGAAGCCAAAAGCTGCGGAGCCGTTTTTGCCGCCATCTTTACTCCTACCCGCATGGCGGATTTAGCTTCTCCTTCCCTTCTTTTCAGCGTTTCCATGCGAATTTTAACTCCCGTCGCCTTATCCGTGGCCATCCTTGTCTTTCCTATGCTTGCCATGCTTCTCAGGGTCCAGACGGAGCTCCAAGAGCCGTTTTAAGAGTTATTCCGAAACGCCATGCAGTAAATTCCAGGTTTTTCGACTTAATTGATGAAGCTTTGGGAATTTCTTCGCGCCGTCTTCGTAGGCTTGTGAGGCACCCCCAGAAGCTTCGGAAAATGTCATTTTGATTAAAACTATCAGCAAACGTCTTGAAATATGTAAATTTTTTTTTTGTTTTTTTTTTTCTTTAATTTATTTTAGTTATTTATTTTAGCATAATTACCTTTCCCTCTTCTTCTTCTTTCCCAACTATCACCTATTCCCCAATACCTGACAAGTGGCAACGCCATTAATGACCCAAAAATACCACGCCAATTAGAAAAATACCCGAGCCGATAACACACCAAAAAGTCACTACAAATTCAAATTGCATTTCTCAATGCCCAGTGTGTTATCGGCCGCCAACTTCGGCAATTTCTGCCCAGCCAATTCCTCCCCACCCCCCACCCACTTCAAATGCAAAAGGCAGCAGCAGAGCCCTCGGCGCAGGCGCCAACACCAACGACGATGCCAATGTAGAGCGCCGACGCCACAGCGACGGTGGCTGCATCAGCAGCAGCAACAAAAACGCCAACACAGACTGCACCGATCGTGAGTACGCAGATGCCGCCAATACACACACAGACACAGCCATTCCCGCCACTTGCATTGCCTTCCCCCCCCCTTGCCAATAATACCCAAAGAAAGGCGCCAAACACAAAAGAAAGGCCCAACAAGACGCCACTTTTCCCGCCTCTCACGCTCTCGGACGCACAAAACAGTTCGTGAGTAACGGGAGAGGGAGAAGACAGAGGAGAGCCGGCAAGCCGACGAGAAAGAGCGGGCCAACGGGCCGCCACGCACACACACACACACACGACCGGATCGAACCCGTTGCGTGTCGAACTTGGTTCGAGTTCGAGCAGCGGGTCGATCCGAGCCATAGCCCAGCCAGCACCAATACAAAGACAACCAGCAATAACTACACAACCACAATCACAACCAATCCCACCAACACCAAAACGACGCCGCGCCCTCATCGACAGTGGGAGTGACGATGAGGGTGAGGGTGAGAGGAAGCAGGCTAGACGACGGGGCCGCCATCACCAGCAGCGGCAGCAAACACAAAACACAAATACAAACACCAACACCGTCACCGCCACTCACACCAGCACCATCGCCAAAACGCACACCAACACAACTACTGCCACTCCCAATACACACACCCTCGCCATTGCCAATGACATCCGGCACGGCGAGTTCGGGCATCAGCCTGTGGAGGACAGAGGCTTGAGGATCCTCATCCGAGGTCTTCCCCATTCCACGCCCTCTGACTGGTTCCGGGACTGCAGGCAGGCCGAGGGGTACACGGTCCGGTATACTCGGGCGATCACCGATCGATTCGATCGCAGCCGTCAATTCAACCTCTTTGAGGCTTAGTTCGCCCCCAAACCGGACCGTGGCCAACACGAGGTTTTGAAGCTGCGACGCCTGGCTGGGAGGCCCGTCACGGTTGAGAGACTTGGAGTCTCCCGTGACCCTGCCCAGTGCCATCGATGTCAGGTGTTTGGCCACACCCGCGCATACTGTAGACGAGCTGCTGTCTGCATGAAATGCGCGGGTGGACACCTGACGACGGAGTGCAGCAAGCCGAGGAACGTCGCTCCCAAATGCGCCAACTGCCAGGGCGCCCACATCAGCGCCTACAAGGGCTGCAGCGCCTATAAGGCAGCCAGGCAGCGGCTCCTGGCCCACAGGGTCGCTGTCCAGGAGCATCGACGGCAGCAGCAGCAGCCTCAGCCACTACGGCAACAGCCACAGCCAATGCAGCAGCCAATACAGCAGCAACAGCCAGCACATCGTCTCCAGCAGCCATCACAACGTCACCAGCAGCCACTACAGCGACAGTTGCAGCAACAGCCACCCACACAGCCACTCCACCCACAGCCGCAGCAGCAACGCCAACGCGGTCCGGGTCGGCAGCATCGACAACAGCTACAGCATCGCGACCAACATCAACAGCCATCGACCAGGGGGCGCCAATACCAGAGGGTCCAGCCGATGCAGCCGATCCCAAATCGTGCTCCGGAGCCACGCCAACCCCAGCTACAGCAGCAGCCAGGCGCCCAGTGCGATGGGAGCTGTGCCCATATCCTGAAAAGAGATGCCAGAAGAATTAGAGAGCTGGAAGAAAAACTGGCAGCAATTTCAACAAAACTGACAAACCTGCTGCAGGCAAGGGACGAGAGCACGGGAGGAGTGCCGCCACAACGGACAACAACAGCAGCAGCAGCATCCACACAGCCATCACCACGACCAGCACCAAATACGCACCATGACGCCGCAGCCATATCGGACTCCGAATCCCATATGGACTGCGAAGCAATTGACGACGAAGATGACGACGAATGGACCGACCACGATCCATTCGACGAGCTGGAGGGTCTGGGCCAAGTGTGGAGGGCCCAAATCGCCAGCGCACGCGAAAGCATGCGCTCGGGCGGCGCCCATTGATGTGCCCAATCGTCGATCCAGAGGCCAGCCACTGCAACAAAGAAAAAGACGTCAATACGGACAACAAAGAAAGACTGCCAAAACACACAAAATCCACACTTACCTGCCAATCACCAGACAGAGCTGACCAACAAGAAGCTGCCTCGCCACCAACATTGACAATTTCCTGCCAAATGGGCGGAATATGAGGCCCCTTTCTGATGACGCTGCCACCGACCATCACAATGACGTCACGCCACTCCAAACAGACAGCAGCCATTCCAACGACGACGCAGATGCTGGCGCCTGTTGCCGCTCCACTGGGTCACACCCGTCTCTCATGCCAATTATGTGAGGGCGGGATGGCCTGGTGTTGAGCCGCCGGACGCCAGCAAATCCTGCAAAAGGAAGAAGAAAAAGGAGAATCATGAACGAGGCTGCCAATAAAAAACACAAATACTCACCTGCAAACGTCTCCTATGCCAACACAAACCAGACAAGGGTAGCCAGCAACAACATCCAAATCGACGACAGGCACCTGCAAATAAACACAAATTAAAAATCAAACGCCAAAACAAACACCTCCTCAACTGGGTGGCCGGACCAGTAGCCACTCAAAATTACACCAACAATCCGAAGACGAACGTGGCCGATGAGGCCAGGCCAATACTACTGACAACGCATCCTGGGTGGCCGGACCAGCAGCCACTCGGATGCGGCCAACAATTAAAATCGACAACGTATCCTGGTGGCCGGACCAGTTCGCCACTTGGATGCGGCCAATAACACAAATCGTTGGCATCACATTTCGATGTCAACGCCAGCACAACGACAATGCAGTTGGGTGGCCGGACCAGTGCCACTCGAGTGCAGCAGCCAACACCAACCAACGACAGATGCAACGTGGGCGGCCGGACCAGAGCCGCTCGTCAATGAACAACTTTGCCCACGATGCACGCCATCTCCAAGTCCAGCCATCGCCACCAAAGATCCCAGATGGTGCCACTAATCCTGCACAGGGGGACAATAGAGCCGGCCGGTATGCGGCGCAATGTTCTGCATTGCGTTTGCCATGCCGGCCGGTGCTTTGTTGTAGTTGTCCTCCTGTTAAAAATAAATGATATTTAAGTATGTTTATTGTTGTGTAAATGTATTGTAAATATTGTAAATACCTTGTATATATCTCTGTAGTTTTGTAGTCCTTATTTGTAGTAATTGTAGATAGATTGTCCTTAGCTGTAATGTAATTTAATTAACTTTAGTTATTTATTTTAGCATAATTACCTTTCCCTCTTCTTCTTCTTTCCCAACTATCACCCATTCCCCAATACCTGACAAGTGGCAACGCCAATAATGACCCAAAAATACCACGCCAATTAGAAAAATACCCGAGCCGATAACACACCAAAAAGTCACTTCAAATTTAAAATGCATTTATCAATGCCGGTGTGTTATCGGTCGCAACTTCGGCAATTATGCCCAGCCAATCCCACACACCCCCCCCCCCCCCATCAAACTCAATATTGTGGTGAGTGAAAGTGGAACCGGGGGTGAGAGCACCGGTAAATGACGATCGGCGATCGGGCCGGTCGAGTTGAGGGGGAGAGTATGGGAGTTGGCGGACATGTGAGAGTTCCACCATGAGCCTCGTCCGCTACTCTCATCTCGTCCACCCGCTCGAGAGGTTGCGATCGTCGGACGCATATTAATTGAACCATCGCCGCCGCCATTAAAATAAAGTGACATTGCAAGTTTGTTTGTTCGTTGCCATCATCGTTGCCCGTGTCGTTTGTCGTTTTGACTGTTTTGTCGTTTATCGTTTGCCGTGTCATTTGTGCTCTGGTGCCAAAAAATAAAGACAGTGAAGGCCAGACGACGCCAAGCCAAGCCAGGCAGCAGCCATTTTGTGTCCCCCCCCCCCCTCACCATTCGCCGCTGTACATGACCATTCCAAACGCGGAAAAGTGCTCCTCGCCAATCCACCACGCCCCAGCCCTTCCTTCACCCCACCCACTACTATCTCCGACAAGCTTTAGTTAATGTGCTATTCTCGCCAATTAAACAAAAACCAACAATACCACTAACAAGCCACTACAAACATCACAAACTAAAAGAGAAAAGAGCTCTTCTCGCCAATTAAAAATCAACACCACTAACAAGCCATTACAAACATCACAAACTAAAAGAGATAACTGTGATAGACAAGAAAAAAGAGAACTAAGGTGCCAATAAATACATTAAACACAAACACACACACACAAGATACTTTTCAATTAAAAACAACAAACAGGCAGCAGATCGCCAACACACAAACCAACAGCCAGCCATGACCAGAGGAATGGCCAGACGAGGGTCGAACAGACGCCACAGCGACGGCGGCAGAGCGGCCCGCAGAGGCGCCCTAGCAGCAGCAGCAGCAGCCAACAACACCAACACAAAGAAAGGCCCAACAAGACGCCACTTTTCCCGCCTCTCACGCTCACGGACATACAAATTAGTTCGGTAGTAACGGGAGAGGGAGAAGACAGAGGAGAGCCGGCAAGCCGACGAGAAAGAGCGGGCCAACGGGCCGCCACGTACACACACACACACACGACCGGATCGAACCCGTTGCGTGTCGAACTTGGTTCGAGTTCGAGCAGCGGGTCGATCCGAGCCATAGCCCAGCCAGCACCAATACAAAGACAACCAGCAATAACTACACAACCACAATCACAACCAATCCCACCAACACCAAAACGACGCCGCGCCCTCATCGACAGTGGGAGTGACGATGAGGGTGAGGGTGAGAGGAAGCAGGCTAGACGACGGGGCCGCCATCACCAGCAGCGGCAGCAAACACAAACCACAAATACAAACACCAACACCGTCACCGCCACTCACACCAGCACCATCGCCAAAACGCACACCAACACAACTACTGCCACTCCCAATACACACACCCTCGCCATTGCCAATGACATCCGGCACGGCGAGTTCGGGCATCAGCCTGTGGAGGACAGAGGCTTGAGGATCCTCATCCGAGGTCTTCCCCATTCCACGCCCTCTGACTGGTTCCGGGACTGCAGGCAGGCCGAGGGGTACACGGTCCGGTATACTCGGGCGATCACCGATCGATTCGATCGCAGCCGTCAATTCAACCTCTTTGAGGCTGAGATCGCCCCCAAACCGGACCGTGGCCAACACGAGGTTTTGAAGCTGCGACGCCTGGCTGGGAGGCCCGTCACGGTTGAGAGACTTGGAGTCTCCCGTGACCCTGCCCAGTGCCATCGATGTCAGGTGTTTGGCCACACCCGCGCATACTGTAGACGAGCTGCTGTCTGCATGAAATGCGCGGGTGGACACCTGACGACGGAGTGCAGCAAGCCGAGGAACGTCGCTCCCAAATGCGCCAACTGCCAGGGCGCCCACATCAGCGCCTACAAGGGCTGCAGCGCCTATAAGGCAGCCAGGCAGCGGCTCCTGGCCCACAGGGTCGCTGTCCAGGAGCATCGACGGCAGCAGCAGCAGCCTCAGCCACTACGGCAACAGCCACAGCCAATGCAGCAGCCAATACAGCAGCAACAGCCAGCACATCGTCTCCAGCAGCCATCACAACGTCACCAGCAGCCACTACAGCGACAGTTGCAGCAACAGCCACCCACACAGCCACTCCACCCACAGCCGCAGCAGCAACGCCAACGCGGTCCGGGTCGGCAGCATCGACAACAGCTACAGCATCGCGACCAACATCAACAGCCATCGACCAGGGGGCGCCAATACCAGAGGGTCCAGCCGATGCAGCCGATCCCAAATCGTGCTCCGGAGCCACGCCAACCCCAGCTACAGCAGCAGCCAGGCGCCCAGTGCGATGGGAGCTGTGCCCATATCCTGAAAAGAGATGCCAGAAGAATTAGAGAGCTGGAAGAAAAGCTGGCAGCAATTTCAACAAAACTGACAAACCTGCTGCAGGCAAGGGACGAGAGCACGGGAGGAGTGCCGCCACAACGGACAACAACAGCAGCAGCAGCATCCACACAGCCATCACCAAGACCAGCACCAAATACGCACCATGACGCCGCAGCCATATCGGACTCTGAATTCGATATGGACTGCGAAGCAATTGACGACGATGATGACGACGAATGGACCGACCACGATCCATTTGACGCGCTGGATGGCCTGGGCGAAATATGGAGGGCACAAATCGCCAGCGCACGCGAAAGCATGCGATCGGGCGGCGCCCATTGATGTGCCCAATCGTCGCTCCAGAGGCCAGCCACTGCAACAAAGAAAAAGACGTCAATACAAACAACAAAGAAAGACTGCCAAAACACATGAAAATCACACGTACCTGCCAATCACCAGACAGAGCTGACCAACAAGAAGCTGCCTCGCCACCAACATTGACAATTTCCTGCCAATTGGGCGGAAAAGGAGGCCTCTTTCTGATGACGCTGCCACCACACCATCACAATGACGTCACGCAAATACCTGCTCACAGCTGCCATTCCAAACGACGATGCAGATGCTGACGCCTGTTGCCGCTCCACTGGGTCGCACCCGTCTCTCATGCCATGTAGTGACGCTTGAACCAGCTACAAAAGTATTACTACAACAACAGAAAAAAAAAGTAAAAGAACGGAAAAACAAAAAAACTAATCCAAAATTTTAAATCCATGGAATATCGTAATTGCGTTTAGCGCCCCTATTGCTCGTGATCGGCGGGTACTTTTTGGGCAGACGGTCGGATTCGGGAGAGAGCAGGCAGCGGTTATGTTAACTCGAGGGAAATTGTGGTTGGCACTTTCGCTGTTAGGAGGGTTCGTGGATGCAAGTCCAGCTACGGTCGCTCTTTTCGATTTTGGGCCCCACTTCAGAAGGTAGTGTTTTTGGTGGAAAGAGGGAAAAACAAAACTAAACCTCGCGCCAGTGCCAAATCAAAGAAAAACGAGGGGGGACGTTGTGAGTTGCTGCGGACACCGCAACTCTACGGTTATACCCGATACTAAGTCAGTATGGCTCTCCTCCGGCAGACGCCGCTAATATTAAATGACACGACAAAGAGTGCGTGCGAGAGAGACAGAAAATCAGTCTGAGCGTGACGTCGGGCGCTGCGTAGCCACTGCAAATTGATTTGTTCCTATTGGCTATAAAAATGATCTGATCTGATCCAGATTCAGCAATCTGATAGATATGGTCATTATCTATGATTCTGCGTTTTTAGTTTTCTCGAATGTGCCATATTGTGGATGCAACAGATTTTCGTCCTTTGTGTGGGCGGAAGGGGGAGGGGCGTAATTTTGAGATACACGTTTTATAGTAAGATCTAACAGGAGTGCGGATACCAAATTTGGTTACACTAGCCTTAATAGTCTCTGAGATTTTTGAATATCCCCAGATTTTCGTCCTTTGCGGGGGCGGAAGGGGGTGTGGCGAAATTTTGAAACAAACTCGTCCCGGTCCGATATATTAGGAGTGTGGATACCAAATTTGGTTGCTCTAGCTTTTGTAGTCTCTGAGATCTTGGCGCTAATGTTTTACTCTAAGCAAAGCCGCCTATGCTACGTGTGTGTTAGAGAGAGACAGGGCGAGAAAAAATGAAATTGTTTTCTTGATGCTGGCTATAATAATAATACGATCCAATTCAGATGCCGCAGTCTTAAAGATATGGTCATTCTCTACAATTCTACGTTTTTGGTTTTCTCATATCTTTAAAATTGTGGATGCCACAGATTTTCGACCTTTGTGGGGGCGGAAGTGGGCGGGGCGAAGTTTAGAAATATTTTTGTAGCAGACATATCACAGAAGTCTGGATCCAAAACATCGTTGCTCTAGCTCTTATGGTCCTTGAGCACTAGGCGCTGAAGGGGACGGACAAACGGACAGACGAACAGACGGACAGACGGACGGACGGACAGACAGACAGGGCTCAATCGACTCGGCTATTGATGCTGATCAAGAATATATATACTTTATGGGGTCGGAAACGATTCCTTCTGGACGTTACACACATCCACTTTTACCACAAATCTAATATACCCCAATACTCATTTTGAGTATCGGGTATAAAAAGAAAAAAAAGAGGAATCGTGTTGCTTTCAAATTATACCATAAAGAAATCGAAAAGAAATTTGCCACCCCATTAAGGGGGTGTTCCATTCTGACCCCACGCCGGAGGCAAGGCATCCGAAAGTGGTCTCTTTTTATACCCGATACTCAAAATGAGTATTGGGGTATATTAGATTTGTGGTAAAACTGGATGTGTGTAACGTCCAGAAGGAATCGTTTCCGACCCCATAAAGTATATATATTCTTGATCAGCATCAATAGCCGAGTCGATTGAGCCCTGTCTGTCTGTCCGTCTGTCCGTCTGTCCGTCCGTCCGTCTGTCCGTCCACTTCAGCGCCTAGTGCTCAAAGACTATAAGAGCTAGAGCAACGATGTTTTGGATCCAGACTTCTGTGATATGTCACTGCTACAAAAATATTTCAAAACTTCGCCCCGCCCACTTCCGCCACCACAAAGAACGAAAATCTGTGGCATCCACATTTTTAAGGATACGATAAAACCAAAAAAGCAGAATCGTAGAGGATGACTATATGTTTTAAAATGTAAGATCTCAACCAGATCGTATAATTATTATAGCCAGAATAAAGAAAACAATTTCATTATTTCTCGCTCTGTCTCTCTCTAACACACAGGTTTCATGTTCGGTTTTGCCAATTGCAAAATATGAGTTCAAGGATCTCAGAACCTATAAGAGCCAGAGCAACCAAATTTGGTATCCACACTCCTGTGATATCGGACCTTGACCGTTTCGTGTCCAAATTTCGCCACCCCCCCCCTTCCGCCCCCGCAAAGGACGAAAAACTGGGGCATCCACAAATCTCAGAGACTATTAAGGCTAGAGTAACCAAATTTGGTATCCGCACTTCTGTTAGATCTCACTATAAAACATATATCTCAGAATTTCGCCCCACCCTCTTCCGAAAATCTGCTAATGATTCAATGCTGCTGCTCCTTGGTTGTTACTTTGGTCACCTGGCCTAGTTGAAAGTACTCCTTCATGACTTCCGAATATTTGGCTTGCAGCTCCGGCTGCCTTTTGAATCTTCGTTGAAGCATTTGGAATCGATTAATCGCGATTTGACGTGATTTGCCTAGCACCTGCGAAGGGTCAAACAAACGCTTAAGTGGTAACCGTACCAAATACTTGCCGTTTCGTTGACGGATGTGAGTTCGTTTAAAATGCTCCTCGCACCATCGCTCTTCTGGTGTGAGCTGTTTTGCAGAACCGAGGTGCTCCATTTCGAAGAATTTCTGGACGAGATTCTCTAGCCTGTTGTGGTGACATCTAATGGTGACAGCGTGTGAGCGTGTGGAAGTGGCTCGACCAAAGACTATCCAGCCCAGCTGGGTGTGCTGTGCAATTGGTTGGTTCTCCTTTCCTCTGCGGATATCTGAAAGCAGGATCTGTGGGATTACGTCCGCTCCCAGCAGAAGATCAATCCGTTGTGATTTGTAGAACCTGGGATCGGCGAGTTCTATTCCGTTCAAATGAGGACATTGCTGCAATTTGATGGATTTTGAAGGTAATTGCGATGTAAGCGTTTTAAGTATAAACGCAGTATCAATGGTAGTACAAAACTGCGAAGTACAAGAACTTAATGCCAATTCTGTAGTGTAGGTACACCTGTTCTTGGAGGTGGTCCCAACTCCAGCAATTTCTGCCGAAATTGGATGCCGTTTGAGGTTGAGAGCCTGCACTGTGTGCTCTGTAATGAGGGTTCCTTCCGAGCCTGAATCCACTAACGCACGTACCACAGCTGATTGGCCAGTGTGGGGGTTGTGGATTGTGACCAGGGCAGTTGCATCCACAATATTGCACATTTGAGAAAACTAAAAACGCAGAATCATAGATAATGACCATATCTATCAGATTGCTGAATCTGGACCAGATCAGATAATTTTTATAGCCAAAAGGAACAAATCAATTTGCACTGGCTTCGCAGCGCCCGACGTCACGCTCAGACTGATTTTCTGTCTCTCTCGCACGCACTTTTTGTCGTGTCGTTTAATATTAGCTGCGTCTGCCGGAGGAGAGCCATACTGACTTAGTATCGGGTTGGACGGTTTTCTAAGGGTTAAACTACAAAGAGAGTGAGAGCGCTCTAACTGCGATTTCCCACTCGGAGAACTGCGTCGTTTCATGCTAGGGCGGCGTAACCTCGTTTCCGATCCCCATGAAGAGTCTTCGTTTGCGTTTCGACGAAATCCCAACGACAATTAGCAGCTGCAGCCGCCGCGCTTAAACCCGTATTACCCATTACATTGTACTCTATACGCGATTAAGATTAAAGTTTAAGTTGAGTGAAGTCCAAATGAATAAATCTCGAATTGTCTATATCGTGTAGTACAAGATTCCCCAGAGCATTTCTGCTCAACATTGAAATCTCGTATCGAGGATTTCACAACATTTTTGGTGGCCCATGAGGGGAACCGCGTTTAATTCGTACTATACGCATATGATTCTACCTCGTTCCGCGTTCAGTTAAATGTACAAATAAAATCATATTTTTCCGGCTGCAACTGTAAACGGCAAACACAACGCAAACCAACGGTTTATCCAACAGCCGCTATCTCTCGCACGAAGCAGGGACAAAGAAGACCAGACGATAGCTCTGCGCCTGGACAGTAGCACACAGCAACAACACAAGCCGACGGTTAGACAGCAGCCTCTCTCTCGTGCAAAGCAGAGACCAAGAGACCAACGAGCGTTCTGTTGCTGCACATCATCTCTAGACACAAGGCCTCAACTCAACGCTCACAGTAGCACAGTTTCTGCCCTCCGCTCGGACAACACCAACAACAACGACTCGCAAGTTCTCTTAAGCTACGCTTTAAGCAAAGAGAAGCACTCCCGAGTACCAGAGTAAGTGTTTCGTTGTGGGGATTTTGTACAAGGTCAAAGAGAGGCAACTAAGGGTGAGAAAGGTACATACACATATAACAGCAACATGTCAACAGCCGAGTCCCACGACCTCGAAGCCGATCCTCAGGTGGAGATCGACAATCTCAGTGTTATTCAGACAAATCTCATTGCGAGGGTTAATCAAACGGTGCGTAATTTCAGAAAGGATGGCGCAGATCGGAAAACAAAAGCTTATTTTCAAACGCGCTTACAAACTTTGCAACGGTTCTTAGGTGAATTTGAGCAAAATCATCAACGTTTACTAATACTTCGATGTCCAAGTACGCACAGTTATGTGTCCAGCGAAGTGGCCTTTCGCTTTGATGAAGACTATACAACGGCATTCAGCATCATATCAGAGGCCTACGAAAATGTATGTCCAAGAGCACCACCGGTACAGCAGAATCCGGAGCCAGCAAATCCATCTGTATCATCAGTGCAATTGCCCAAGCTACCTGTACCGACATTTACAGGCAAGTTTGTGGATTGGCCGGCATTTCACGATGCATTTGTTCAACTCATCCATAACAACCAGAAACTGTCCGACGACCAAAGGTTTCATTTCCTGAAGCAAGCTCTTCCCTCGGATCGCGACGAGGATATTCAGCAGATGGCGCTTGCGGGAAATAACTATGCAACAGCTTGCAGTCTCGTCCTCAAGCGATACGACAACAAACGGCTGCAGTTTATGTACCATATGAACGGTTTGTATGACTTGCCACAGTTGACAAAGGAGCAGTCTGCTGATATAAAACATATGCTTAATGTTGCGACGGTTTGTCTCAATGCTTTCAAGAATCTAGATGTTCAGCATTGGATGGCTCATCATCTCACTTCCAGACTGCCAAGCACGACACTGCAAGCTTGGGAGCTCCATCTCGGTAGCTCTGCCGAACTTGCCACATTTTCTCAGCTACAATCATTTCTCAACGACCGTCTCGTCAGCATCGATGTGTTCGAAAATCGAGGCCACTCCACGACGCGGACACCTGTGCCGCAGCCTGTCAATCAAAGGCACCCGAAGAAGTCAGTTGGCAACGTAACATACAAGGGCAACAGTTTCCACGCCAAGACTGCGGTTGCCGAACACACTCGCTGCCCTCACTGTAGCGACAGTCACAATCTTCGGCATTGCCCGGACCTTTTGTCCAAGGACTGCTTTGCAAGGAAAGCCATCGTCGATCATGCAAAGGCATGCCTCAACTGTCTGAGCCGTTCCCATGCACTTTCAAAATGTACCAGTAAAAGGAACTGCACGCAGTGTGGTCAAAGACACCATACACTGCTGCACTTCCCGACTCCTGCTCAGGTGGCAACACAGCCTCACGCAGCCTCCCATAGCGCTCGTTCCGGTAACTCCTGGCAGTATACAACGAGCGACTCATCTGGCAGGGCTACACCTACGCAACTCTACGCTAGGACCCCACTTCCTACTCAGAGCACTGCACAGCATCTCCCAGTTGTTCCCAACACTAGTTCCGGTGGTCATCCACAGTCTGCAGCGACCGACTCGTCTGTGAGAACACACTCTGCGCAACTAGTCTCCGCTACGGCAACGCATCACGGACCCAGCACTGTCCTTCTGGCCACTGCCCTGGTCACAATCCACAACCCCCACACTGGCCAATCAGCTGTGGTACGTGCGTTAGTGGATTCAGGCTCGGAAGGAACCCTCATTACAGAGCACACAGTGCAGGCTCTCAACCTCAAACGGCATCCAATTTCGGCAGAAATTGCTGGAGT
Source organism: Drosophila miranda (assembly GCF_003369915.1). Taxonomy (NCBI): domain Eukaryota; kingdom Metazoa; phylum Arthropoda; class Insecta; order Diptera; family Drosophilidae; genus Drosophila; species Drosophila miranda. The sequence continues at coordinate 9,580,730 of NW_022881625.1, read as the reverse complement.
TGGGACCACCTCCAAGAACAGGTGTACCTACACTACAGAATTGGCATTAAGTTCTTGTACTTCGCAGTTTTGTACTACCATTGATACTGCGTTTATACTTAAAACGCTTACATCGCAATTACCTTCAAAATCCATCAAATTGCAGCAATGTCCTCATTTGAACGGAATAGAACTCGCCGATCCCAGGTTCTACAAATCACAACGGATTGATCTTCTGCTGGGAGCGGACGTAATCCCACAGATCCTGCTTTCAGATATCCGCAGAGGAAAGGAGAACCAACCAATTGCACAGCACACCCAGCTGGGCTGGATAGTCTTTGGTCGAGCCACTTCCACACGCTCACACGCTGTCACCATTAGATGTCACCACAACAGGCTAGAGAATCTCGTCCAGAAATTCTTCGAAATGGAGCATCTCGGTTCTGCAAAACAGCTCACACCAGAAGAGCGATGGTGCGAGGAGCATTTTAAACGAACTCACATCCGTCAACGAAACGGCAAGTATTTGGTACGGTTACCACTTAAGCGTTGGTTTGACCCTTCGCAGGTGCTAGGCAAATCACGTCAAATCGCGATTAATCGATTCCAAATGCTTCAACGAAGATTCCAAAGGCAGCCGGAGCTGCAAGCCAAATATTCGGAAGTCATGAAGGAGTACTTTCAACTAGGCCAGGTGACCAAAGTAACAACCAAGGAGCAGCAGCATTGAATCAGCAAGGAGAATGGAATCGAGTCCACATGTTGCACCTTGCCTCATCACGCAGTATTCAAAGAGGAAAGTGTCACTACTAAGGTTAGAGTAGTATATGACGCCTCCTGTAAAACGTCAAACGGAAAATCGCTCAATGACGTCCTATGCACCGGACCAGCGCTCCAAAACGATCTAGCCGGCGTGGTCCTGAATTGGCGTTTCCATCGTTTTGTTTTTGCTGCCGACATTCAGAAGATGTATAGATGCATTGACATGAATGCAGAGGATTCGCAATATCAACGCATCTTTTGGCATGACGAACACAACCAAGTAGCTGAGTATTATCTCAACACAGTTACGTTTGGAACCGCTTCAGCTCCTTACACAGCCATTCGCGTCATACATCAACTGGCGCAGGATGAACGAGACCGATACCCACTCGCGGAAAGGGTCCTTTGACACGAAATATACGTGGACGACGTACAAAGCGGAGCTTCCACTCGCGAAGGAGCATTAGAAATTCAAAATCAATTGATCGGAGCCTTACGATCAGCAGGAATGGAGCTTCGAAAGTGGTCTGCGAAGGACGCTTCTCTGCTACAAGACATACCTTCAGACCATTTATCTCATAAGACATTATTAGAGTTTGAGTACCAAGATCCCGTTAAAACCTTAGGCCTCTATTGGCATCCACATCAAGACTATTTTGGGTTCAAGATAAATTTTGAAATCAGTCACGCACATACTAAACGTTCTTTACTTTCCCGCATCAAACGCAACGATGGCAGCCTAGCACAACTGGACTGGGATGAACCGCTGCCAACCGAACTGCTTGATAGATGGCAGGGATTCATACAGAACTTGCCATATGTCGAGCAAATTCAAGTACCACGATGGCTGCGCTTCAACATCCACGAGCTTGCGTCATTACAGCTACATGTTTTCTGCGATGGATCATCACTGGCGTATGCAGCATGTGCATATATTCGTGCAGAGCTACCAAACGGAATGATTCAAACTCATTTGCTAGCTGCACGCAGTCGAGTCACACCCACGAAACCGATCACAATTCCACGAGTCGAACTTTCGGGTGCGCTGCTGGCAGTTAAACTGGCAAAATGGATCCGGGACCAACTTCGCACTGCAGGACCACCTATGGCAACCTTCAATTGGTCAGATGCTACTATCGTTTTGTTTTGGATAAATGGAGACCCCCACCGATGGCAAACCTTTGTGTCAAATCGCGTTGGACAGATTTTGGAGCATAGTACATCAACTCAGTGGAGACATGTACCTACTGCGGTAAGCCCAGCGGACTGCGCAACTCGTGGCTTAGCACCACAAGAGTTAGCAGTACATCCATTATGGTGGTCTGGACCATCATGGCTACAGCAGCCGGAAAGCCAATGGCCGGCAAACGGAGTTCCCAGTCAGGACATCGACAGGACTATAATCGAGGAGAAACCATCAGTTTTGTTCCAAAATGCTGTGCAAGTCTCGGAGGCTCCAGAAGCCTTCATCCAAAACTCGTCCTCATACGACAGATTAATATCAGTCGTGGCATATGTTCTACGGTTTATACATAACATTCAAGCCAAAGGGGACAAACTGTCTGGACCACTGAGTGTGCAGGAGCTCGACAACGCTTTAATTCATCTCGTTCGCAGCATTCAACAGGAGGTCTACGCGACAGAAATATTGAGGTTGAAGGGAAACAAGGCACTATCGGGCACACACAAGCTGTGTCAATTATCCCCATTTCTAGATGACCAACAAATTCTACGAGTCAGAGGTCGACTGCGAAATGCAATGCACCTTCCGATAAGCCAGCGACAACCAATGATCATTTCCAATCATCATTCTTCGACAATGCGTCCGATGTTTTCGTCACCGACCGAAACCAGCAGCACAATTGATGGCCGATCTTCCCCTACATAGAGTCAATCCGCCAACTCGTGCATTCATCGCCACCGGAGTGGACTATACAGGCGCGTTCGAAATTCAAGCATCCAGATTCCGTGGACACACAAACTACAAGGCGTATATCGCAGTTTTCATCTGTTTGGCTACAAAGGCAATTCATCTTGAAACGGTCACGGGCTTAACCACCGAACACTTTCTCATGGCCCTACAACGTTTCATCGCGCGTCGGGGCTACTGTCAACACATGTATAGCGACTGCGGCACGAACTTCATTGGTGCCGACCGGGCTCTTCAAACCTGGCAAATACATTTGAAACGAGAGCTACCCACAACTGTAATACCTGCGGCCCGAAACGTCCAATGGCATTTTAATCCACCGCATAGTCCTAATTTCGGAGGCCTTCGGGAGGCAAATGTAAAGTCTGTCAAAACACATCTCTATCGAGCCTTTTCAGGATATAAAATGACCTACGAACAACTTGCTACCGTGCTAACACAAATTGAAGCCTGTTTAAATTCCAGGCCATTATGTCCACTAGGCGCGGAGCCGGAGGAGCTAGCTGTCCTCACCCCGGCACATTTTCTTATTGGAGATTCATTATTAGCACCGCCGGATGTAAAGACAAGGGATGTTCCACTCACAGTCCAATTTCTGGAAGGACAGAAAATGATCCGGCAATTTTGGAAACGTTGGAGTTCGGATTGGCTATCACATCTTCAAGCCCGTCCAAAGTGGCGACATGAAACCGACAATCTACAAGTCAGCGATCTATTAATTGTCAAGGATGACCGACTGCCACCCAACGAGTGGAAACTGGGAAGGATAATAGAAGTTCACCCTGGAGCTGACAGTTTATTTAGAGTCGCAACTGTTAAAACAGCATCAGGCGTATACAAACGATCGGTCTCTAAACTATGTCGGCGACCGGTGCCACAGACCTCAGAATAATCCTACCACCGTTGCTAGCTCTATTCGACCATACATGTACCATAACGAACACTTTATTTATTTACAGAGCATTCACATGTGACATCCTTTGGTTTCTAATACTGGTCCCAGTATTGGGGGCGGCATGGACGGTTTTCTAAGGGTTAAACTACAAAGAGAGTGAGAGCGCTCTAACTGCGATTGCCCACTCGGAGAACGGCGTCGTTTCATGCTAGGGGCGGCGTAACCTCGTTTCCGATCACCATGATTTCGACGAAATCACGACAATTAGCAGTTGCAGCCGGCCGCGCTTAAACCCGTATTACCCATTACATTGTACTCTATACGCGATTAAGATTAAAGTTTAAGTTGAGTGAAGTCCAAATGAATAAATCTCGAATTGTCTATATCGTGTAGTACATTATTAAACGCAAAGATTCCCCAGAGCATTTCTGCTCAACATTGAAATCTCGTATCGAGGATTTCACAACACGGGTATAACTGTAGAGTTGCGGTGTCCGCCGCAACTCACAACGTTCCCCTCGTTTTTTTTTTTTTCGGACGGCCATATGCAAGTTAATATAACAAGAGTGCCAATCGCCACATAGCGGTAAGTTGGACATTGGGGTTTAGGTGTCGCTAGGTAGTGTTAAATGGAACATGGGTTTTATTCTATTACAGAATTGGCTCTTTGTGCCAAGCAGATTTCCAAGGGAGAATAGCGGAAAAAGATAATTGGGATCGATGACCGAGCCGGCCACAGCCACAACCAGCTGGCCATAGAAACGGAAGAGAAGAGACTGCGCTCCCGAAAAAAAGCACCGCTCCAGCTGTGGATCCGACTCAGTGCATCAGCAGCATCGTCGGCGCCGGGAAGCTGCGAAACTAAAGCGGAATATCGAACATTTTTTTTTTGCCCCAATTTTTTTTTTGCGTAAATATCTTGCCCTCGGCCGACCTGGCTTAGTGGAAAAAAAGTAGAGGGAATAAAAACCCAGATCAAAATTATACCCATGAGCCAGTAGGCAAAGTCTTAGTGAGTACGAATACAAATACCTTGCTCCCCTTTCGGCAGTGCAGCGCCGTTAATTCAGTCTTGCTTTTCTTTTCCCTTAAACCGTAAGGGCTAGCCCTATGTGGAGCCCAAAGAAAAGAAAGGCATAAGGGAAAAGAAATACAATATCAATGCACAAAAGCAAAGAAAAACGAGGTGGAACGTTGTGAGTTGCTGCGGACACCGCAACTCTACAGTAATACCCGATACTAAGTCAGTATGGCTCTCTCCGGCAGACGCCGCTAATATTGAACGACACGACAAAGAGTGCGTGCGAGAGAGACAGAAAATCATACGAAAATCTGGGGCATCCACATTTTTAAAGATACGATAAAACCAACAACGCAGAATCGTAGAGGATGACTATATGTTCTAGACTGTAAAGTCTCAACCAGATCGTATAATTATTATAGCCAGAATCAAGAAAACAATTTCATTCTTTCTCGCTCTGTCTCTCTCTAACACACAGGTTTAATGGTCGGCTTTGCCAATTGCAAAATATGAGTTCAAGGATCTCAGAACCTATAAGATCCAGAGCAACCAAATTTGGTATCCACACTCCTGTGATATCGGACCTTGACCGTTTCGTGTCCAAATTTCGCCACACCCCCTTCCGCCCCCGCAAAGGACGAAAATCTGGGGCATCCACAAATCTCAGAGACTATTAAGGCTAGAGTAACCAAATTTGGTATCCGCACTTCTTTTAGATCTCACTATAAAACTTATATCTCAGAATTTCGCTCCACCCCTTCCGCCCCACAAAGGACGAAAATCTGTTGCATCCACAATATATATAATAGATAATGACTATATCTATCAGACTGCTGAATCTGGATCAGATCGGATCATTTTTGTAGCCAAAAGCAAGAAATCAATTTGCAGTGGCCACGCAGCGCCCGACGTCACGCTCAAACTGATTTTCTGTCTCTCTCGCACGCACTCTTTGTCGTGTGGTTCAATATTAGCGGCGTCTGCCGCAGGAGAGCCATACTGACTTAGTATCGGGTATAACTGTAGAGTTGCGGTGTACGCAGCAACTCACAACGTTCCCCCTCGTTTTATATTATATACATAATTAATTCTTTTTTTTTTGGTATTTTTCTATTTATTTATAATTCTTCTATTTCAATTATTATTAGTATTTGTTTAATTTCCAACCTGAAATATTATCGAATTCTGTTGTTCGCTAAATTAGTTTTGGAGTCAATTGGGAGTTTAAATAGATTAGGGAAATGCCCCTGTGTGAAACAATAAATAAGTTTTAAAATGAAATCCATAGTGAACTAAATTATTTTAGGGCGCCATGCCGAGTGGATTATGGAAATGAAGTGAGTCTGGGGGTTTTAGGGATCACCGGCCACTAATATTGCTTTGCGGCCCAGATGGTCAAGGTAGGGTGGGCAAAACGCTGCTGCACCTACAGCTACTCAGCAGCGCAACCCGTACTTCAGCATGTTCTGTTTTCTTTGCAGAGCAACCTCTATGTGTGCATAGCTTGTCACTCTTGGTAATTTCTTTTCTGTATGTCCAGTCCGATCGATCATGTGTTAGGGAGGAAAACAGCACGCGAAATCAATATTATTATAGGTATCCAATGCGAGCAGGTAGCACAGTGGTAAATCCTCACCCCCCCTTGCCGACGACAAATAGAAGCCGGAACCAGCGCGTGCTCCTCTGGTCGCTACAATAAGATCAGCTCGTTATGATAGCGTATCGCTATACGTTGTATGCTACAGCCATTATGTGAGTCCTAATTTCGGAGGCCTTTGGGAGGCAAATGTAAAGTCTGTCAAAACACATCTCTATCGAGCCTTGTCAGGATATAAAATGACCTACGAACAACTTGCTACCGTGCTAACACAAATTGAAGCCTGTTTAAATTCCAGGCCATTATGTCCACTAAGCGCGGAGCCGGAGGACCTAGATGTACTCACCCCGGCACATTTTCTTATTGGAGATTCATTATTAGCACCGCCGGATGTAACGACAAGGGATGTTCCACTCACAGTCCAATTTCTGGAAGGACAGAAAATGATCCGGCAATTTCGGAAACGTTGGAGTTCGGATTGGCTATCACATCTTCAAGCCCGTCCAAAGTGGCGACATGAAACCGACAATCTACAAGTCAGCGATCTAGTAATTGTCAAGGATGACCGACTGCCACCCAACGAGTGGAAACTGGGAAGGATAATAGAAGTTCACCCTGGAACTGACAGTTTATTTAGAGTCGCAACTGTTAAAACAGCATCAGGCGTATACAAACGATCGGTCTCTAAACTATGTCGGCTACCGTTGCCACAGACCTCAGAATAATCCTACCACCGTTGCTAGCTCTATTCGACCATACATGTACCATAACGAACACTTTATTTATTCACAGAGCATTCACATGTGACATCCTTTGGTTTCTAATACTGGTCCCAGTATTGGGGGCGGCATGGACGGTTTTCTAAGGGTTAAACTACAAAGAGAGGGAGAGCGCTCTAACTGCGATTGCCCACTCGGAGAACGGCGTCGTTTCATGCTAGGGGCGGCGTAACCTCGTTTCCGATCACCATGATTTCGACGAAATCACGACAATTAGCAGTTGCAGCCGGCCGCGCTTAAACCCGTATTACCCATTACATTGTACTCTATACGCGATTAAGATTAAAGTTTAAGTTGAGTGAAGTCCAAATGAATAAATCTCGAATTGTCTATATCGTGTAGTACATTATTAAACGCAAAGATTCCCCAGAGCATTTCTGCTCAACATTGAAATCTCGTATCGAGGATTTCACAACACGGGTATAACTGTATTGTTGCGGTGTCCGCCGCAACTCACAACGTTCCCCTCGTTATACCCGATACTCAAAATGAGTATTGGGGTATATTAGATTTGGGGTAAAAGTGGATGAGTGTAACGTCCAGAAGGAATCGTTTCCGACCCCATAAAGTATATATATTCTTGATCAGCATCAATAGCCGAGTCGATTTAGCCCTGTCTGTCTGTCCGTCTGTCCGTCCGTCCGTCCGTCCGTCCGTCCGTCCCTTCAGCGCCTAGTGCTCAAAGACTATAAGAGCTAGAGCAACGATGTTTTTGATCCAGACTTCTGTGATATGTCACTGCTACAAAAATATTTCAAAACTTCGCCCCGCCCACTTCCGGGCGCCCAACAGATTTTCGTCCTTTGTGGGGGCGGAAGGGGGTGGGTCGAAATTCTGAGATATACGTTTTATAGGGGATCTAACAGAAGTGCGGATACCAAATTTGGTTACTCTAGCCTTACTAGTCTCTGAGATTTGTGGATGCCCCAGATTTTCGTCCTTTGCGGGGGCGGAAGGGGGTGTGGCGAAATTTGGACACGAAACGGTCAAGGTCCGATATCACAGGAGTGTGGATACCAAATTTGGTTGCTCTGGCTCTTATAGGTTCTGAGATCCTTGAACTCATATTTTGCAATTGACAAAACCGACATTAAACCTGTGTGTTAGAGAGAGACAGAGCGAGAAAGAATGAAATTGTTTCTTGATTCTGGCTATAATCATTATACGATCTGGTTCAGATTTTGCACTGTAGAAGATATGGTCATCCTCACCGATTCTGCGTTTTTGGTTTTATCGTATCTTTAAAAATGTGGATGCCACAGTTTTTCGTCCTTTGTGGGGGCGGAAGTGGGTGGGGCGAATATTTTTGTAGCAGTGACATATCACAGAAGTCTGGATCCAAAACATCGTTGCTCTAGCTCTTATAGTCTTTGAGCACTAGGCGCTGAAGGGGACGGACGGACGGACGGACGGACGGACAGACGGACAGACAGACAGGGCTCAATCGACTCGGCTATTGATGCTGATCAAGAATATATATACTTTATGGGGTCGGAAACGATTCCTTCTGGACGTTACACACCTCCACTTTTACCACAAATCTAATATACCCCAATACTCATTTTGAGGTCTGTCTGTCAATTGTCAATTGGATTGACTCCAAAACTAATTTACCGAGCAACAGAATTCGATAATATTTCAGGTTGGAAATTAAACAAATACTAATAATAATTAAAATAGAAGAATTATAAATAAATAGAACGAGGTGGAACGTTGTGTGTTGCTGCGGACACCGCAACTCTACAGTTATACCCGATACTAAGTCAGTATGGCTCTCCTGCGGCAGACGCCGCTAATATTGAACCACACGACAAAGAGTGCGTGCGAGAGAGACAGAAAATCAGTCTGAGCGTGACGTCGGGCGCTGCGTAGCCACTGCAAATTGATTTGTTCCTATTGGCTATGAAAATGATCTGATCTGATCCAGATTCAGCAATCTGATAGATATGGTCATTATCTATGATTCTGCGTTTTTAGTTTTCTCGAGTGTGCAATATTGTGAATGCAACAGATTTTCGTCCTTTGTGGGGGCGGAAGGGGGTGGGTTGAAATTCTGAGATATACGTTTTACAGTGGGATCTAACAGAAGTGCGGATACCAAATTTGGTTACTCTAGCCTTAATAGTCTCTGAGATTTGTGGATGCAACAGATTTTCGTCCTTTGTGGGGGCGGAAAAGGGTGGGGCGAAATTCTGAGATATACGTTTTATAGTGAGATCTAATAGAAGTGCGAATACCAAATTTGGTTACTCTAGCCTTAATAGTCTCTGAGATTTGTGGATGCCCCAGATTTTCGTCCTTTGCGGGGGCGGAAGGGGGTGTGGCGAAATTTGGACACGAAACGGTCAAGGTCCGATATCACAGGAGTGTGGATACCAAATTTGGTTGCTCTGGATCTTATAGGTTCTGAGATCCTTGAACTCATATTTTGCAATTGACAAAACCGACCATGAAACCTGTGTGTTAGAGAGAGACAGAGCGAGAAAGAATGAAATTGTTTCTTGATTCTGGCTATAATCATTATACGATCTGGTTCAGATTTGCACTGTAGAAGATATGGTCATCCTCACCGATTCTGCGTTTTTGGTTTTATCGTATCTTTAAAAATGTGGATGCCACAGATTTTCGTCCTTTGTGGGGGCGGAAGTGGGCGGGGCGAAGTTTTGAAATATTTTTGTAGCAGTGACATATCACAGAAGTCTGGAACCAAAACATCGTTGCTCTAGCTCTTATAGTCTTTGAGCACTAGGCGCTGAAGGGGACGGACGGACGGACGGACGGACGGACGGACGGACGGACGGACAGACGGACAGACAGACAGGGCTCAATCGTCTCGGCTATTGATGCTGATCAAGAATATATATACTTTATGGGGGCGGAAACGATTCCTTCTGGACGTTACACACATCCACTTTTACCACAAATCTAATATACCCCAATACTCATTTTGAGTATCGGGTATAAACAACGAGGGGGAACGTTGTGAGTTTCTGCGGAGACCGCAACTCTAAATTTATACCCGATACTAAGTCAGTACGGCTCTCCTCCGGCAGACGCCGCTAATTATAAACGACACGACAAGAAGTGCGTGCGAGAGAGACAGAAAATCAGTCTGAGCGTGACGTCGGGGGCTGCGTAGCCAGTGCAAATTGATTTGTTCCTTTTGGCTATAAAAATTATCTGATTTGATCCAGATTCAGCAATCTGATAGATATGGTCATTATCTATGATTCTGCGTCTTTAGTTTTCTCGAATGTGCAATATTGTGGATGCAACAGATTTTCGTCCTTTGTGGGGGCGGAAAAGGGTGGGGCGAAATTCTGAGATATACGTTTTATAGTGAGATCTAACAGAAGTGCGGATACCAAATTTGGTTACTCTAGCCTTAATAGTCTCTGAGATTTGTGGATGCCCCAGATTTTCGTCCTTTGCGGGGGCGGAAGGGGGTGTGGCGAAATTTGGACACGAAACGGTCAAGGTCCGATATCACAGGAGTGTGGATACCAAATTTGGTTGCTCTGGCTCTTATAGGTTCTGAGATCCTTGAACTCATATTTTGCAATTGACAAAACCGACCATGAAACCTGTGTGTTAGAGAGAGACAGAGCGAGAAAGAATGAAATTGTTTCTTGATTCTGGCTATAATCATTATACGATCTGGTTCAGATTTTGCACTGTAGAAGATATGGTCATCCTCACCGATTCTGCGTTTTTGGTTTTATCGTATCTTTAAAAATGTGGATGCCACAGTTTTTCGTCCTTTGTGGGGGCGGAAGTGGGTGGGGCGAATATTTTTGTAGCAGTGACATATCACAGAAGTCTGGATCCAAAACATCGTTGCTCTAGCTCTTATAGTCTTTGAGCACTAGGCGCTGAAGGGGACGGACGGACGGACCGACGGACGGACGGACGGACAGACGGACAGACAGACAGGGCTCAATCGACTCGGCTATTGATGCTGATCAAGAATATATATACTTTATGGGGTCGGAAACGATTCCTTCTGGACGTTACACACCTCCACTTTTACCACAAATCTAATATACCCCAATACTCATTTTGAGGTCTGTCTGTCAATTGTCAATTGGATTGACTCCAAAACTAATTTACCGAGCAACAGAATTCGATAATATTTCAGGTTGGAAATTAAACAAATACTAATAATAATTAAAATAGAAGAATTATAAATAAATAGAACGAGGTGGAACGTTGTGTGTTGCTGCGGACACCGCAACTCTACAGTTATACCCGATACTAAGTCAGTATGGCTCTCCTGCGGCAGACGCCGCTAATATTGAACCACACGACAAAGAGTGCGTGCGAGAGAGACAGAAAATCAGTCTGAGCGTGACGTCGGGCGCTGCGTAGCCACTGCAAATTGATTTGTTCCTATTGGCTATGAAAATGATCTGATCTGATCCAGATTCAGCAATCTGATAGATATGGTCATTATCTATGATTCTGCGTCTTTAGTTTTCTCGAATGTGCAATATTGTGGATGCAACAGATTTTCGTCCTTTGTGGGGGCGGAAAAGGGTGGGGCGAAATTCTGAGATATACGTTTTATAGTGAGATCTAACAGAAGTGCGGATACCAAATTTGGTTACTCTAGCCTTAATAGTCTCTGAGATTTGTGGATGCCCCAGTTTTTCGTCCTTTGCGTTGGCGGAAGGGGGGGTGTGGCGAAATTTGGACACGAAACGGTCAAGGTCCGATATCACAGGAGTGTGGATACCAAATTTGGTTGCTCTGGCTCTTATAGGTTCTGAGATCCTTGAACTCATATTTTGCAATTGGCAAAACCGAACATGAAACCTGTGTGTTAGAGAGAGACAGAGCGAGAAATAATGAAATTGTTTTCTTTATTCTGGCTATAATAATTATACGATCTGGTTGAGATCTTACAGGTTGAGTCCGTCCGTCTGTCCGTCCACTTCAGCGCCTAGTGCTCAAAGACTATAAGAGCTAGAGCAACGATGTTTTGGATCCAGACTTCTGTGATATGTCACTGCTACAAAAATATTTCAAAACTTCGCCCCGCCCACTTCCGCCACCACAAAGAACGAAAATCTTTGGCAACCCACATTTTTAAGGATACGATAAAACCAAAAACGCAGAATCGTAGAGGATGACTATATGTTTTAAAATGTAAGATCTCAACCAGATCGTATAATTATTATAGCCAGAATAAAGAAAACAATTTCATTATTTCTCGCTCTGTCTCTCTCTAACACACAGGTTTCATGTTCGGTTTTGCCAATTGCAAAATATGAGTTCAAGGATCTCAGAACCTATAAGAGCCAGAGCAACCAAATTTGGTATCCACACTCCTGTGATATCGGACCTTGACCGTTTCGTGTCCAAATTTCGCCACACCCCCCCTTCCGCCACCGCAAAGGACGAAAAACTGGGGCATCCACAAATCTCAGAGACTATTAAGGCTAGAGTAACCAAATTTGGTATCCGCACTTCTGTTAGATCTCACTATAAAACGTATATCTCAGAATTTCGCCCCACCCTCTTCCGAAAATCTGCTAATGATTCAATGCTGCTGCTCCTTGGTTGTTACTTTGGTCACCTGGCCTAGTTGAAAGTACTCCTTCATGACTTCCGAATATTTGGCTTGCAGCTCCGGCTGCCTTTTGAATCTTCGTTGAAGCATTTGGAATCGATTAATCGCGATTTGACGTGATTTGCCTAGCACCTGCGAAGGGTCAAACAAACGCTTAAGTGGTAACCGTACCAAATACTTGCCGTTTCGTTGACGGATGTGAGTTCGTTTAAAATGCTCCTCGCACCATCGCTCTTCTGGTGTGAGCTGTTTTGCAGAACCGAGATGCTCCATTTCGAAGAATTTCTGGACGAGATTCTCTAGCCTGTTGTGGTGACATCTAATGGTGACAGCGTGTGAGCGTGTGGAAGTGGCTCGACCAAAGACTATCCAGCCCAGCTGGGTGTGCTGTGCAATTGGTTGGTTCTCCTTTCCTCTGCGGATATCTGAAAGCAGGATCTGTGGGATTACGTCCGCTCCCAGCAGAAGATCAATCCGTTGTGATTTGTAGAACCTGGGATCGGCGAGTTCTATTCCGTTCAAATGAGGACATTGCTGCAATTTGATGGATTTTGAAGGTAATTGCGATGTAAGCGTTTTAAGTATAAACGCAGTATCAATGGTAGTACAAAACTGCGAAGTACAAGAACTTAATGCCAATTCTGTAGTGTAGGTACACCTGTTCTTGGAGGTGGTCCCAACTCCAGCAATTTCTGCCGAAATTGGATGCCGTTTGAGGTTGAGAGCCTGCACTGTGTGCTCTGTAATGAGGGTTCCTTCCGAGCCTGAATCCACTAACGCACGTACCACAGCTGATTGGCCAGTGTGGGGGTTGTGGATTGTGACCAGGGCAGTTGCATCCACAATATTGCACATTTGAGAAAACTAAAAACGCAGAATCATAGATAATGACCATATCTATCAGATTGCTGAATCTGGACCAGACCAGATAATTTTTATAGCCAAAAGGAACAAATCAATTTGCACTGGCTTCTCAGCGCCCGACGTCACGCTCAGACTGATTTTCTGTCTCTCTCGCACGCACTCTTTGTCGTGTCGTTTAATATTAGCTGCGTCTGCCGGAGGAGAGCCATACTGACTTAGTATCGGGTTGGACGGTTTTCTAAGGGTTAAACTACAAAGAGAGTGAGAGCGCTCTAACTGCGATTTCCCACTCGGAGAACGGCGTCGTTTCATGCTAGGGCGGCGTAACCGCGTTTCCGATCACCATGAAGAGTCTTCGTTTGCGTTTCGACGAAATCCCAACGACAATTAGCAGCTGCAGCCGCCGCGCTTAAACCCGTATTACCCATTACATTGTACTCTATACGCGATTAAGATTAAAGTTTAAGTTGAGTGAAGTCCAAATGAATAAATCTCGAATTGTCTATATCGTGTAGTACAAGATTCCCCAGAGCATTTCTGCTCAACATTGAAATCTCGTATCGAGGATTTCACAACATTTTTGGTGGCCCATGAGGGGAACCGCGTTTAATTCGTACTATACGCATATGATTCTACCTCGTTCCGCGTTCAGTTAAATGTACAAATAAAATCATATTGTTCCGGCTGCAACTGTAACCGGCAAACACAACGCAAACCAACGGTTTATCCAACAGCCGCTATCTCTCGCACGAAGCAGGGACAAAGAAGACCAGACGATAGCTCTGCGCCTGGACAGTAGCACCAAACAACAACACAAGCCGCCGGTTAGACAGCAGCCTCTCTCTCGTGCAAAGCAGAGACCAAGATACCAACGAGCGTTCTGTTGCTGCACATCATCTCTAGACACAAGGCCTCAACTCAACGCTCACAGTAGCACAGTTTCTGCCCTCCGCTCGGACAACACCAACAACAACGACTCGCAAGTTCTCTTAAGCTACGCTTTAAGCAAAGAGAAGCACTCCCGAGTACCAGAGTAAGTGTTTCGTTGTGGGTATTTTGTACAAGGTCAAAGAGAGGCAACTAAGGGTGAGAAAGGTACATACACATATAACAGCAACATGTCAACAGCCGAGTCCCACGACCTCGAAGCCGATCCTCAGGTGGAGATCGACAATCTCAGTGTTATTCAGACAAATCTCATTGCGAGGGTTAATCAAACGGTGCGTAATTTCAGAAAGGATGGCGCAGATCGGAAAACAAAAGCTTATTTTCAAACGCGCTTACAAACTTTGCAACGGTTCTTAGGTGAATTTGAGCAAAATCATCAACGTTTACTAATACTTCGATGTCCAAGTACGCACAGTTATGTGTCCAGCGAAGTGGCCTTTCGCTTTGATGAAGACTATACAACGGCATTCAGCATCATATCAGAGGCCTACGAAAATGTATGTCCAAGAGCACCACCGGTACAGCAGAATCCGGAGCCAGCAAATCCATCTGTATCATCAGTGCAATTGCCCAAGCTACCTGTACCGACATTTACAGGCAAGTTTGTGGATTGGCCGGCATTTCACGATGCATTTGTTCAACTCATCCATAACAACCAGAAACTGTCCGACGACCTAAGGTTTCATTTCCTGAAGCAAGCTCTTCCCTCGGATCGCGACGAGGATATTCAGCAGATGGCGCTTGCGGGAAATAACTATGCAACAGCTTGCAGTCTCGTCCTCAAGCGATACGACAACAAACGGCTGCAGTTTATGTACCATATGAACGGTTTGTATGACTTGCCACAGTTGACAAAGGAGCAGTCTGCTGATATAAAACATATGCTTAATGTTGCGACGGTTTGTCTCAATGCTTTCAAGAATCTAGATGTTCAGCATTGGATGGCTCATCATCTCACTTCCAGACTGCCAAGCACGACACTGCAAGCTTGGGAGCTCCATCTCGGTAGCTCTGCCGAACTTGCCACATTTTCTCAGCTACAATCATTTCTCAACGACCGTCTCGTCAGCATCGATGTGTTCGAAAATCGAGGCCACTCCACGACGCGGACACCTGTGCCGCAGCCTGTCAATCAAAGGCACCCGAAGAAGTCAGTTGGCAACGTAACATACAAGGGCAACAGTTTCCACGCCAAGACTGCGGTTGCCGAACACACTCGCTGCCCTCACTGTAGCGACAGTCACAATCTTCGGCATTGCCCGGACCTTTTGTCCAAGGACTGCTTTGCAAGGAAAGCCATCGTCGATCATGCAAAGGCATGCCTCAACTGTCTGAGCCGTTCCCATGCACTTTCAAAATGTACCAGTAAAAGGAACTGCACGCAGTGTGGTCAAAGACACCATACACTGCTGCACTTCCCGACTCCTGCTCAGGTGGCAACACAGCCTCACGCAGCCTCCCATAGCGCTCGTTCCGGTAACTCCTGGCAGTATACAACGAGCGACTCATCTGGCAGGGCTACACCTACGCAACTCTACGCTAGGACCCCACTTCCTACTCAGAGCACTGCACAGCCTCTCCCAGTTGTTCCCAACACTAGTTCCGGTGGTCATCCACAGTCTGCAGCGACCGACTCGTCTGTGAGAACACACTCTGCGCAACTAGTCTCCGCTACGGCAACGCATCACGGACCCAGCACTGTCCTTCTGGCCACTGCCCTGGTCACAATCCACAACCCCCACACTGGCCAATCAGCTGTGGTACGTGCGTTAGTGGATTCAGGCTCGGAAGGAACCCTCATTACAGAGCACACAGTGCAGGCTCTCAACCTCAAACGGCATCCAATTTCGGCAGAAATTGCTGGAGTTGGGACCACCTCCAAGAACAGGTGTACCTACACTACAGAATTGGCATTAAGTTCTTGTACTTCGCAGTTTTGTACTACCATTGATACTGCGTTTATACTTAAAACGCTTACATCGCAATTACCTTCAAAATCCATCAAATTGCAGCAATGTCCTCATTTGAACGGAATAGAACTCGCCGATCCCAGGTTCTACAAATCACAACGGATTGATCTTCTGCTGGGAGCGGACGTAATCCCACAGATCCTGCTTTCAGATATCCGCAGAGGAAAGGAGAACCAACCAATTGCACAGCACACCCAGCTGGGCTGGATAGTCTTTGGTCGAGCCACTTCCACACGCTCACACGCTGTCACCATTAGATGTCACCACAACAGGCTAGAGAATCTCGTCCAGAAATTCTTCGAAATGGAGCATCTCGGTTCTGCAAAACAGCTCACACCAGAAGAGCGATGGTGCGAGGAGCATTTTAAACGAACTCACATCCGTCAACGAAACGGCAAGTATTTGGTACGGTTACCACTTAAGCGTTGGTTTGACCCTTCGCAGGTGCTAGGCAAATCACGTCAAATCGCGATTAATCGATTCCAAATGCTTCAACGAAGATTCCAAAGGCAGCCGGAGCTGCAAGCCAAATATTCGGAAGTCATGAAGGAGTACTTTCAACTAGGCCAGGTGACCAAAGTAACAACCAAGGAGCAGCAGCATTGAATCAGCAAGGAGAATGGAATCGAGTCCACATGTTGCACCTTGCCTCATCACGCAGTATTCAAAGAGGAAAGTGTCACTACTAAGGTTAGAGTAGTATATGACGCCTCCTGTAAAACGTCAAACGGAAAATCGCTCAATGACGTCCTATGCACCGGACCAGCGCTCCATCGTTTTGTTTTTGCTGCCGACATTCAGAAGATGTATAGATGCATTGACATGAATGCAGAGGATTCGCAATATCAACGCATCTTTTGGCATGACGAACACAACCAAGTAGCTGAGTATTATCTCAACACAGTTACGTTTGGAACCGCTTCAGCTCCTTACACAGCCATTCGCGTCATACATCAACTGGCGCAGGATGAACGAGACCGATACCCACTCGCGGAAAGGGTCCTTCGACACGAAATATACGTGGACGACGTACAAAGCGGAGCTTCCACTCGCGAAGGAGCATTAGAAATTCAAAATCAATTGATCGGAGCCTTACGATCAGCAGGAATGGAGCTTCGAAAGTGGTCTGCGAATGACGCTTCTCTGCTACAAGACATACCTTCAGACCATTTATCTCATAAGACATTGTAGTGTATTGACACTCAGACTTAAGCACGCGTTGTCTTCAAGATTCTCTTTTATTCTATATCCCTTGGATGGTGTGACCGTATATAGATATTAATATAATCCCTAACACGCCTCTCCTTAGATGTTTAATATACATGTCATTTACAAATCTATTTTCTTATAACAATTTGATTTGTGTACTTAATCTAATTAGCGTATATAAAATTTATGTGATTTCGTATTTTTCTTTCTTCTAAATCTGTTTAGTATTTGTTTCAGTGTTTAATTTGTACATAATTTGATTTCATAATTCCTTTCTTTATATTATTTTATTGTTAAATACGCTTTACTACCTTCCCTGCCTCACGTGGTCTCAACTCTCTCCTGGTGGGTGTTGGTTGAGAAACTGTTTGTTCATTGTTGGTTTTGGAATTGTCATCTACTGAACAATTGCTTTCGACATCAGGTGTTTTCGCATTAGGCGATGTATGATTGTTAGTGCTTTGGTTTCTAATTTGATCCAGGTGACGTTTTATTTCTCTGTTATTGTTCGCCAAAATACAACAATACGAACGCGGGCCCAGTTGTTGTTTTACAGTTGCCTGAGTCCAGCTTGCTTTGTTAGGATTTTTGTAGTCCCTAACCATAACTTTTTGACCCTTTAAAAATTCTGTGCTTCGTCTACCTTTGTGATTTACAACACACTCAGTCTGTTTTTTATTTATTATGCTTTCGACCGTAGGTGGTTTTAACAACGAAAATCTTGTTTTTAGTGTACGACCAAAAAATAATTTAGCAGGAGATTCGCCCGTAGTACAATGAATCGTATTTCGGTAATCGATCAAAAATCTATTTAAAATTGTATTAAAATCTTGTCTTTCATTAGCCTTTATGTTTGCATATAGTGATTTCTTAACAGTCTTTACAAAATTTTCTGCTTGACCATTAGTCGCTGGATGTCCTGGAGCAGTAAAAATGTGATTAACACCATTGTTTTTCATAAACGTTTTAAAATCATCAGAAGTTAACTGTCGTCCATTGTCACTAACTAACACGTCTGGTAAACCATATCGACAAAATACTTCTCTAAGCTTGTTGATAGTAAACAATGAAGTTATTTCCTTCGTTTTGAATACTTCTGCCCATTTTGTATAAGAATCTATAATAACCAATAAATGAAAACCTCTAATTGGTCCTGCAAAGTCTATGTGTACTCGACTCCAAGCCTTTCCTGTGGATTTCCACGGTATTAACAGACTCTTTTCTGGACTTGATTGTAGTTCCTGACAAGGAATACAATCTCGAATTAATTTCTCAATTTCAGAATCCATGCAAGGCCACCACACATAAGAACGTGCTAACATTTTGGTTTTTACTATTCCCAAATGCGATGCATGAAATTCTGCTAAAATAGCTTGTCTCAGTTTGGTTGGAATTACTACTCTGTGTTCCCATAAGATACAATCATATTCCACTGAAAGTTCATTTGTTTTAGAGATGTAGGCAGAAAACTCGCTGCCTTTTAATCTTGTCTTCGAACCAGTGTTAATTGCCTCACAAACTTTTGATAATATTGGGTCACGTCGTGTTTCACGAGCTATTTCTTTGAAGCTAATTTGGAACACCTTTTCGGACTGTATAAAATGTATGTAATTATAGTCTTCGTTTGGTACAGCCGTTTCCCATTGAGGCATTCTTGAGAGTCCATCTGCTATATTTAAGGTCCCCTTTATGTGTTCAACTGTATATTGAAAACCTGACAAAATCAGTGCCCATCTTTGCATTCGTGCAGAGGCCATCAATGGAAGTCCTTTCAGGTCTCCAAATATGCTTAGTAATGGTTTGTGATCTGTTCGAAGGATGAACTTGTTTCCTAAAAGATACTGTCTTAATTTACTCACACAGAACACTATAGCCAGGGCCTCTTTCTCGATTGTACAGTAATTATGCTCGCTTTTGGATAATGCTCTTGATACAAATGCTATTGGTTTGATATCTTCATTGCATTTATGTGATAAAACACCTGAAACTGCATGACTGCTAGCATCAGTCGTTAATACTAACGGTTGATCTGGGTTGTAGTGAACTAAAACTTGTTCAGAAGTTACTTCTTTCTTTACCTCTTCATATGCACTCTGACATTCGCGTGTCCAATTAAATTTTGTATTTTTCTTTAATAATGCATATAAAGGACTCATTATCTGAGCGAAATTATTGATAAACTTTGAATAATAATTTACCATGCCTATGAAAGCTCTAAGCTGTGATACGTTTTCCGGAGCCGGTGCAAACAATACACTCGCAACTCTATCATTGTTTTTGCTCAGTCCTATCCTGTCAATTGAAAATCCTAGGTAACAAATTTTGGATTTAAAGAACTCACATTTCTTGTCATTTAATTTAAGTCCAACTGATTTCAGTTTTCTAAGTACAGCTTTTAGGTTTGAAATATGTTCTTGAAGATCTCGTCCTGTAACTGTTATGTCATCTTGATAAACCACAACTCCTCGCATACCCTGAAACAACCCTTCCATTGTTTTTTGAAAAATAGCTGCTGCAGTTTTTATACCAAATGGTAAGCGTTTAACTTTCAATAGTCCAATATGTGTGCTCCAAGTACACAAATTTTGAGATTGCTCATCTAAATTTAGCTGATTGTAAGCATTTGACAGGTCAAGTTTTGAATACAGTGTACCCCCTTCAAGCGCTGCAAAAATGTCGTCTATTCGAGGTAGTGGATACTTTACGTCGACTAAAGACCGGTTTAATGTAACCTTATAGTCACCACAAATTCGTATGTCACCGTTTGGTTTTAAAATCGGTACCAAAGGTGTTGCCCATTCAGAACTAACAACTTGCTCTAAAATTCCATCATCTATGAATTTTCGTAACTGCACTTCAATCTTTTCTTTCCATGCTAATGGTACTGACCTAGGCTTGAAAAATATTGGTTTTGCATCTTCTTTTAATAGTAACGATATCGTATTCGTAGTATATGAACCTAAACGAGGCTCAAAAACTTCAGCAAACTCCGATTTAATCTGTTCTGTAATTACAGAATTTGGTTCATTTACGTACACATTGTTCACCTGCATTAACTCAAAATTAAAAGCTCTCAAAAATGTTCTACCTAGCAAAGGTGGACTCACTGCATTGGTTACAACAACAACAATTTGTTTTTTTAGACCTCGATATTCGATCGTTGCATCGTACTCACCAATAACTTTGATTGAATCTCCATTGTAATCTACATATGGAACTAGACATTTTCTAAGTGGTCTGCTGGTATTTAAGCTTTCGTAAAATGTTTTTGGAACCAATGTGCACGGTGCACCAGTGTCGCAAGCAATTTTCGTTATGTTTCCATCAATTTTTACAGGTAAATAATATACTCCATTAGTTGAGGTTGTATCAACGCTATAGATAGAAAAGTTATAATTATCATTATCAAAATTATTATCAGAATAGGTGTCATGTTTTGTTTGAGATACATAATTTACGGATTTTTTTGATTTATTTTTACAAATGCTCGCCAAGTGACCTATTTTTCCACAGCTGTGACATTTGCATGCCTTATACTTGCAATTGTTTGAGTTATGATTTCGCCAGCCACAGTGTGTGCATGGCTGCTGCTTCTTTTCTCTGCCAGCGTCGCAGTCGTTTTCGCCGTCGCCGTCACCGTCGCTTCTGCCGCCTCTGTAACTCACGTTTCGGTTGCCCTTGAAATGACTTCTGCCGTTGCTCTTTGCTTGATCTCTGTTCTCGCCTCTTTGCCTCTGCCATTGACTAGTCCCGTTCTTTTGATGCATGTAGTTGACGTTGTGTTCTGTCTTCCTTGTGCTGATCTTCGTCTCCATGATCATCGCCTTCTTGAGTGCATCAGCCAGAGTTAGATTTTCGTCTTCTTCACATATTCTTTCATATATAGGGTTGGGAAGGCTCATCACAAATTGGTTTAATACAAACGCTTCCAGATTTGAGCCAAATTTGCATTCCAATGCCAATTGTTTAACTCGAGCATACCACTCCGCTACAGTCTCATCTTCACTTTTTGTGGACATGTGAAATTTTTTTCTTTCTCTGAATATGAGTGTAGGTGGTGTGTAGTGTGTTTTTAAAATTTCACATAATTCTTTGTATGCTTTTGATACGGGTGATACCGGATTGCACAAACTATGTAGTACAGTGTAAGCCGCTGTACCGATCGACTTAAACAAAACTGCCTTTTTTGTGTTTTCCTCTTTCACATTCAATTCGCACAAATGTATGTCGAATTTTTCCTTCCAAATGCAGAACGTTTCTTGGTGTGGCGAAAACTCAGCAATTGTTGCCATTTGATAGAATGTTGGTGCTTCATTTTTCGTCATGTTGCTATTCATATGTTATATGCACTTTTAACATGTGTATGTATATTAATACGTTTTATTTTATGCTCGTCGCCAATTATGTAGTGTATTGACACTCAGACTTAAGCACGCGTTGTCTTCAAGATTCTCTTTTATTCTATATCCCTTGGATGGTGTGACCGTATATAGATATTAATATAATACCTAACACGCCTCTCCTTAGATGTTTAATATACATGTCATTTACAAATCTATTTTCTTATAACAATTTGATTTGTGTACTTAATCTAATTAGCGTATATAAAATTTATGTGATTTCGTATTTTTCTTTCTTCTAAATCTGTTTAGTATTTGTTTCAGTGTTTAATTTGTACATAATTTGATTTCATAATTCCTTTCTTTATATTATTTTATTGTTAAATACGCTTTACTACCTTCCCTGCCTCACGTGGTCTCAACTCTCTCCTGGTGGGTGTTGGTTGAGAAACTGTTTGTTCATTGTTGGTTTTGGAATTGTCATCTACTGAACAATTGCTTTCGCCATCAGGTGTTTTCGCATTAGGCGATGTATGATTGTTAGTGCTTTGGTTTCTAATTTGATCCAGGTGACGTTTTATTTCTCTGTTATTGTTCGCCAAAATACAACAATACGAACGCGGGCCCAGTTGTTGTTTTACAGTTGCCTGAGTCCAGCTTGCTTTGTTAGGATTTTTGTAGTCCCTAACCATAACTTTTTGACCCTTTAAAAATTCTGTGCTTCGTCTACCTTTGTGATTTACAACACACTCAGTCTGTTTTTTATTTATTATGCTTTCGACCGTAGGTGGTTTTAACAACGAAAATCTTGTTTTTAGTGTACGACCAAAAAATAATTTAGCAGGAGATTCGCCCGTAGTACAATGAATCGTATTTCGGTAATCGACCAAAAATCTATTTAAAATTGTATTAAAATCTTGTCTTTCATTAGCCTTTATGTTTGCATATAGTGATTTCTTAACAGTCTTTACAAAATTTTCTGCTTGACCATTAGTCGCTGGATGTCCTGGAGCAGTAAAAATGTGATTAACACCATTGTTTTTCATAAACGTTTTAAAATCATCAGAAGTTAACTGTCGTCCATTGTCACTAACTAACACGTCTGGTAAACCATATCGACAAAATACTTCTCTAAGCTTGTTGATAGTAAACAATGAAGTTATTTCCTTCGTTTTGAATACTTCTGCCCATTTTGTATAAGAATCTATAATAACCAATAAATGAAAACCTCTAATTGGTCCTGCAAAGTCTATGTGTACTCGACTCCAAGCCTTTCCTGTGGATTTCCACGGTATTAACAGACTCTTTTCTGGACTTGATTGTAGTTCCTGACAAGGAATACAATCTCGAATTAATTTCTCAATTTCAGAATCCATGCAAGGCCACCACACATAAGAACGTGCTAACATTTTGGTTTTTACTATTCCCAAATGCGATGCATGAAATTCTGCTAAAATAGCTTGTCTCAGTTTGGTTGGAATTACTACTCTGTGTTCCCATAAGATACAATCATATTCCACTGAAAGTTCATTTGTTTTAGAGATGTAGGCAGAAAACTCGCTGCCTTTTAATCTTGTCTTCGAACCAGTGTTAATTGCCTCACAAACTTTTGATAATATTGGGTCACGTCGTGTTTCACGAGCTATTTCTTTGAAGCTAATTTTGAACACCTTTTCGGACTGTATAAAATGTATGTAATTATAGTCTTCGTTTGGTACAGCCGTTTCCCATTGAGGCATTCTTGAGAGTCCATCTGCTATATTTAAGGTCCCCTTTATGTGTTCAACTGTATATTGAAAACCTGACAAAGTCAGTGCCCATCTTTGCATTCGTGCAGAGGCCATCAATGGAAGTCCTTTCAGGTCTCCAAATATGCTTAGTAATGGTTTGTGATCTGTTCGAAGGATGAACTTGTTTCCTAAAAGATACTGTCTTAATTTACTCACACAGAACACTATAGCCAGGGCCTCTTTCTCGATTGTACAGTAATTATGCTCGCTTTTGGATAATGCTCTTGATACAAATGCTATTGGTTTGATATCTTCATTGCATTTATGTGATAAAACACCTGAAACTGCATGACTGCTAGCATCAGTCGTTAATACTAACGGTTGATCTGGGTTGTAGTGAACTAAAACTTGTTCAGAAGTTACTTCTTTCTTTACCTCTTCATATGCACTCTGACATTCGCGTGTCCAATTAAATTTTGTATTTTTCTTTAATAATGCATATAAAGGACTCATTATCTGAGCGAAATTATTGATAAACTTTGAATAATAATTTACCATGCCTATGAAAGCTCTAAGCTGTGATACGTTTTCCGGAGCCGGTGCAAACAATACACTCGCAACTCTATCATTGTTTTTGCTCAGTCCTATCCTGTCAATTGAAAATCCTAGGTAACAAATTTTGGATTTAAAGAACTCACATTTCTTGTCATTTAATTTAAGTCCAACTGATTTCAGTTTTCTAAGTACAGCTTTTAGGTTTGAAATATGTTCTTGAAGATCTCGTCCTGTAACTGTTATGTCATCTTGATAAACCACAACTCCTCGCATACCCTGAAACAACCCTTCCATTGTTTTTTGAAAAATAGCTGCTGCAGTTTTTATACCAAATGGTAAGCGTTTAACTTTCAATAGTCCAATATGTGTGCTCCAAGTACACAAATTTTGAGATTGCTCATCTAAATTTAGCTGATTGTAAGCATTTGACAGGTCAAGTTTTGAATACAGTGTACCCCCTTCAAGCGCTGCAAAAATGTCGTCTATTCGAGGTAGTGGATACTTTACGTCGACTAAAGACCGGTTTAATGTAACCTTATAGTCACCACAAATTCGTATGTCACCGTTTGGTTTTAAAATCGGTACCAAAGGTGTTGCCCATTCAGAACTAACAACTTGCTCTAAAATTCCATCATCTATGAATTTTCGTAACTGCACTTCAATCTTTTCTTTCCATGCTAATGGTACTGACCTAGGCTTGAAAAATATTGGTTTTGCATCTTCTTTTAATAGTAACGATATCGTATTCGTAGTATATGAACCTAAACGAGGCTCAAAAACTTCAGCAAACTCCGATTTAATCTGTTCTGTAATTACAGAATTTGGTTCATTTACGTACACATTGTTCACCTGCATTAACTCAAAATTAAAAGCTCTCAAAAATGTTCTACCTAGCAAAGGTGGACTCACTGCATTGGTTACAACAACAACAATTTGTTTTTTTAGACCTCGATATTCGATCGTTGCATCGTACTCACCAATAACTTTGATTGAATCTCCATTGTAATCTACATATGGAACTAGACATTTTCTAAGTGGTCTGCTGGTATTTAAGCTTTCGTAAAATGTTTTTGGAACCAATGTGCACGGTGCACCAGTGTCGCAAGCAATTTTCGTTATGTTTCCATCAATTTTTACAGGTAAATAATATACTCCATTAGTTGAGGTTGTATCAACGCTATAGATAGAAAAGTTATAATTATCATTATCAAAATTATTATCAGAATAGGTGTCATGTTTTGTTTGAGATACATAATTTACGGATTTTTTTGATTTATTTTTACAAATGCTCGCCAAGTGACCTATTTTTCCACAGCTGTGACATTTGCATGCCTTATACTTGCAATTGTTTGAGTTATGATTTCGCCAGCCACAGTGTGTGCATGGCTGCTGCTTCTTTTCTCTGCCAGCGTCGCAGTCGTTTTCGCCGTCGCCGTCACCGTCGCTTCTGCCGCCTCTGTAACTCACGTTTCGGTTGCCCTTGAAATGACTTCTGCCGTTGCTCTTTGCTTGATCTCTGTTCTCGCCTCTTTGCCTCTGCCATTGACTAGTCCCG
Source organism: Drosophila miranda (assembly GCF_003369915.1). Lineage (NCBI taxonomy): Eukaryota > Metazoa > Arthropoda > Insecta > Diptera > Drosophilidae > Drosophila > Drosophila miranda. The sequence goes on along the minus strand of NW_022881625.1, from coordinate 9,555,024 downwards.
TTCTTTTGATGCATGTAGTTGACGTTGTGTTCTGTCTTCCTTGTGCTGATCTTCGTCTCCATGATCATCGCCTTCTTGAGTGCATCAGCCAGAGTTAGATTTTCGTCTTCTTCACATATTCTTTCATATATAGGGTTGGGAAGGCTCATCACAAATTGGTTTAATACAAACGCTTCCAGATTTGAGCCAAATTTGCATTCCAATGCCAATTGTTTAACTCGAGCATACCACTCCGCTACAGTCTCATCTTCACTTTTTGTGGACATGTGAAATTTTTTTCTTTCTCTGAATATGAGTGTAGGTGGTGTGTAGTGTGTTTTTAAAATTTCACATAATTCTTTGTATGCTTTTGATACGGGTGATACCGGATTGCACAAACTATGTAGTACAGTGTAAGCCGCTGTACCGATCGACTTCAACAAAACTGCCTTTTTTGTGTTTTCCTCTTTCACATTCAATTCGCACAAATGTATGTCGAATTTTTCCTTCCAAATGCAGAACGTTTCTTGGTGTGGCGAAAACTCAGCAATTGTTGCCATTTGATAGAATGTTGGTGCTTCATTTTTCGTCATGTTGCTATTCATATATTATATGCACTTTTAACATGTGTATGTATATTAATACGTTTTATTTTATGCTCGTCGCCAATTATGTAGTGTATTGACACTCAGACTTAAGCACGCGTTGTCTTCAAGATTCTCTTTTATTCTATATCCCTTGGATGGTGTGACCGTATATAGATATTAATATAATACCTAACAGACATTATTAGAGTTTGAGTACCAAGATCCCGTTAAAACCTTAGGCCTCTATTGGCATCCACATCAAGACTATTTTGGGTTCAAGATAAATTTTGAAATCAGTCACGCACATACTAAACGTTCTTTACTTTCCCGCATCAAACGCAACGATGGCAGCCTAGCACAACTGGACTGGGATGAACCGCTGCCAACCGAACTGCTTGATAGATGGCAGGGATTCATACAGAACTTGCCATATGTCGAGCAAATTCAAGTACCACGATGGCTGCGCTTCAACATCCACGAGCTTGCGTCATTACAGCTACATGTTTTCTGCGATGGATCATCACTGGCGTATGCAGCATGTGCATATATTCGTGCAGAGCTACCAAACGGAATGATTCAAACTCATTTGCTAGCTGCACGCAGTCGAGTCACACCCACGAAACCGATCACAATTCCACGAGTCGAACTTTCGGGTGCGCTGCTGGCAGTTAAACTGGCAAAATGGATCCGGGACCAACTTCGCACTGCAGGACCACCTATGGCAACCTTCAATTGGACAGATGCTACTATCGTTTTGTTTTGGATAAATGGAGACCCCCACCGATGGCAAACCTTTGTGTCAAATCGCGTTGGACAGATTTTGGAGCATAGTACATCAACTCAGTGGAGACATGTACCTACTGCGGTAAGCCCAGCGGACTGCGCAACTCGTGGCTTAGCACCACAAGAGTTAGCAGTACATCCATTATGGTGGTCTGGACCATCATGGCTACAGCAGCCGGAAAGCCAATGGCCGGCAAACGGAGTTCCCAGTCAGGACATCGACAGGACTATAATCGAGGAGAAACCATCAGTTTTGTTCCAAAATGCTGTGCAAGTCTCGGAGGCTCCAGAAGCCTTCATCCAAAACTCGTCCTCATACGACAGATTAATATCAGTCGTGCCATATGTTCTACGGTTTATACATAACATTCAAGCCAAAGGGGACAAACTGTCTGGACCACTGAGTGTGCAGGAGCTCGACAACGCTTTAATTCATCTCGTTCGCAGCATTCAACAGGAGGTCTACGCGACAGAAATATTGAGGTTGAAGGGAAACAAGGCACTATCGGGCACACACAAGCTGTGTCAATTATCCCCATTTCTAGATGACCAACAAATTCTACGAGTCAGAGGTCGACTGCGAAATGCAATGCACCTTCCGATAAGCCAGCGACAACCAATGATCATTCCCAATCATCATTCTTCGACAATGCGTCCGATGTTTTCGTCACCGACCGAAACCAGCAGCACAATTGATGGCCGATCTTCCCCTACATACAGTCAATCCGCCAACTCGTGCATTCATCGCCACCGGAGTGGACTATACAGGCGCGTTCGAAATTCAAGCATCCAGATTCCGTGGACACACAAACTACAAGGCGTATATCGCAGTTTTCATCTGTTTGGCTACAAAGGCAATTCATCTTGAAACGGTCACGGGCTTAACCACCGAACACTTTCTCATGGCCCTACAACGTTTCATCGCGCGTCGGGGCTACTGTCAACACATGTATAGCGACTGCGGCACGAACTTCATTGGTGCCGACCGGGCTCTTCAAACCTGGCAAATACATTTGAAACGAGAGCTACCCACAACTGTAATACCTGCGGCCCGAAACGTCCAATGGCATTTTAATCCACCGCATAGTCCTAATTTCGGAGGCCTTCGGGAGGCAAATGTAAAGTCTGTCAAAACACATCTCTATCGAGCCTTTTCAGGATATAAAATGACCTACGAACAACTTGCTACCGTGCTAACACAAATTGAAGCCTGTTTAAATTCCAGGCCATTATGTCCACTAGGCGCGGAGCCGGAGGACCTAGCTGTCCTCACCCCGGCACATTTTCTTATTGGAGATTCATTATTAGCACCGCCGGATGTAAAGACAAGGGATGTTCCACTCACAGTCCAATTTCTGGAAGGACAGAAAATGATCCGGCAATTTTGGAAACGTTGGAGTTCGGATTGGCTATCACATCTTCAAGCCCGTCCAAAGTGGCGACATGAAACCGACAATCTACAAGTCAGCGATCTATTAATTGTCAAGGATGACCGACTGCCACCCAACGAGTGGAAACTGGGAAGGATAATAGAAGTTCACCCTGGAGCTGACAGTTTATTTAGAGTCGCAACTGTTAAAACAGCATCAGGCGTATACAAACGATTGGTCTCTAAACTATGTCGGCTACCGTTGCCACAGACCTCAGAATAATTCTACCACCGTTGCTAGCTCTATTCGACCATACATGTACCATAACGAACACTTTATTTATTCACAGAGCATTCACATGTGACATCCTTTGGTTTCTAATACTGGTCCCAGTATTGGGGGCGGCATGGACGGTTTTCTAAGGGTTAAACTACAAAGAGAGTGAGAGCGCTCTAACTGCGATTGCCCACTCGGAGAACGGCGTCGTTTCATGCTAGGGGCGGCGTAACCTCGTTTCCGATCACCATGATTTCGACGAAATCACGACAATTAGCAGTTGCAGCCGGCCGCGCTTAAACCCGTATTACCCATTACATTGTACTCTATACGCGATTAAGATTAAAGTTTAAGTTGAGTGAAGTCCAAATGAATAAATCTCGAATTGTCTATATCGTGTAGTACATTATTAAACGCAAAGATTCCCCAGAGCATTTCTGCTCAACATTGAAATCTCGTATCGAGGATTTCACAACACGGGTATAACTGTAGAGTTGCGGTGTCCGCCGCAACTCACAACGTTCCCCCTCGTTTTTTTTTTTTTCGGACGGCCATATGCAAGTTAATATAACAAGAGTGCCAATCGCCACATAGCGGTAAGTTGGACATTGGGGTTTAGGTGTCGCTAGGTAGTGTTAAATGGAACATGGGTTTTATTCTATTACAGAATTGGCTCTTTGTGCCAAGCAGATTTCCAAGGGAGAATAGCGGAAAAAGATAATTGGGATCGATGACCGAGCCGGCCACAGCCACAACCAGCTGGCCATAGAAACGGAAGAGAAGAGACTGCGCTCCCGAAAAAAAGCACCGCTCCAGCTGTGGATCCGACTCAGTGCATCAGCAGCATCGTCGGCGCCGGGAAGCTGCGAAACTAAAGCGGAATATCGAACATTTTTTTTTTGGCCCAATTTTTTTTTTGCGTAAATATCTTGCCCTCGGCCGACCTGGCTTAGTGGAAAAAAAGTAGAGGGAATAAAAACCCAGATCAAAATTATACCCATGAGCCAGTAGGCAAAGTCTTAGTGAGTACGAATACAAATACCTTGCTCCCCTTTCGGCAGTGCAGCGCCGTTAATTCAGTCTTGCTTTTCTTTTCCCTTAAACCGTAAGGGCTAGCCCTATGTGGAGCCCAAAGAAAAGAAAGGCATAAGGGAAAAGAAATACAATATCAATGCACAAAAGCAAAGAAAAACGAGTTGGAACGTTGTGAGTTGCTGCGGACACCGCAACTCTACAGTAATACCCGATACTAAGTCAGTATGGCTCTCTCCGGCAGACGCCGCTAATATTGAACGACACGACAAAGAGTGCGTGCGAGAGAGACAGAAAATCATACGAAAATCTGGGGCATCCACAAATCTCAGAGACTATTAAGGCTAGTGTAACCAAATTTGGTATCCGCACTTCTGTTGGATCTCACTATAAAACGTATATCTCAGAATTTCACCCCACCCCCTTCCGCCCCCACAAAGGACGAAAATCTGTGGCATCCACATTTTTAAAGATACGATAAAACCAACAACGCAGAATCGTAGAGGATGACTATATGTTCTGGACTGTAAAGTCTCAACCAGATCGTATAATTATTATAGCCAGAATCAAGAAAACAATTTCATTCTTTCTCGCTCTGTCTCTCTCTAACACACAGGTTTAATGGTCGGCTTTGCCAATTGCAAAATATGAGTTCAAGGATCTCAGAACCTATAAGATCCAGAGCAACCAAATTTGGTATCCACACTCCTGTGATATCGGACCTTGACCGTTTCGTGGCCAAATTTCGCCACACCCCCTTCCGCCCCCGCAAAGGACGAAAATCTGGGGCATCCACAAATCTCAGAGACTATTAAGGCTAGAGTAACCAAATTTGGTATCCGCACTTCTTTTAGATCTCACTATAAAACTTATATCTCAGAATTTCGCTCCACCCCCTTCCGCCCCCACAAAGGACGAAAATCTGTTGCATCCACAATATATATAATAGATAATGACTATATCTATCAGACTGCTGAATCTGGATCAGATCGGATCATTTTTGTAGCCAAAAGCAAGAAATCAATTTGCAGTGGCCACGCAGCGCCCGACGTCACGCTCAAACTGATTTTCTGTCTCTCTCGCACGCACTCTTTGTCGTGTGGTTCAATATTAGCGGCGTCTGCCGCAGGAGAGCCATACTGACTTAGTATCGGGTATAACTGTAGAGTTGCGGTGTACGCAGCAACTCACAACGTTCCCCCTCGTTTTATATTATTTACATAATTAATTCTTTTTTTTTTGGTATTTTTCTATTTATTTATAATTCTTCTATTTCAATTATTATTAGTATTTGTTTAATTTCCAACCTGAAATATTATCGAATTCTGTTGTTCGCTAAATTAGTTTTGGAGTCAATTGGGAGTTTAAATAGATTAGGGAAATGCCCCTGTGTGAAACAATAAATAAGTTTTAAAATGAAATCCATAGTGAACTAAATTATTTTAGGGCGCCATGCCGAGTGGATTATGGAAATGAAGTGAGTCTGGGGGTTTTAGGGATCATCGGCCACTAATATTGCTTTGCGGCCCAGATGGTCAAGGTAGGGTGGGCAAAACGCTGCTGCACCTACAGCTACTCAGCAGCGCAACCCGTACTTCAGCATGTTCTGTTTTCTTTGCAGAGCAACCTCTATGTGTGCATAGCTTGTCACTCTTGGTAATTTTTTTTGTGTATTTCCAGTCCGATCGATCATGTGTTAGGGGGGAAAAAAGCACGCGAAATCAATATTATTATAGGTATCCAATGCGAGCAGGTAGCACAGTGGTAAGTCCTCACCCCCCCCTTGCCGACGACAAATAGAAGCCGGAACCAGCGCGTGCTCCTCTGGTCGCTACAATAAGATCAGCTCGTTATGATAGCGTATCGCTATACGTTGTATGCTACAGCCATTATGTGAGTCCTAATTTCGGAGGCCTTTGGGAGGCAAATGTAAAGTCTGTCAAAACACATCTCTATCGAGCCTTGTCAGGATATAAAATGACCTACGAACAACTTGCTACCGTGCTAACACAAATTGAAGCCTGTTTAAATTCCAGGCCATTATGTCCACTAAGCGCGGAGCCGGAGGACCTAGCTGTCCTCACCCCGGCACATTTTCTTATTGGAGATTCATTATTAGCACCGCCGGATGTAACGACAAGGGATGTTCCACTCACAGTCCAATTTCTGGAAGGACAGAAAATGATCCGGCAATTTTGGAAACGTTGGAGTTCGGATTGGCTATCACATCTTCAAGCCCGTCCAAAGTGGCGACATGAAACCGACAATCTACAAGTCAGCGATCTAGTAATTGTCAAGGATGACCGACTGCCACCCAACGAGTGGAAACTGGGAAGGATAATAGAAGTTCACCCTGGAGCTGACAGTTTATTTAGAGTCGCAACTGTTAAAACAGCATCAGGCGTATACAAACGATCGGTCTCTAAACTATGTCGGCTACCGTTGCCACAGACCTCAGAATAATCCTACCACCGTTGCTAGCTCTATTCGACCATACATGTACCATAACGAACACTTTATTTATTCACAGAGCATTCACATGTGACATCCTTTGGTTTCTAATACTGGTCCCAGTATTGGGGGCGGCATGGACGGTTTTCTAAGGGTTAAACTACAAAGAGAGTGAGAGCGCTCTAACTGCGATTGCCCACTCGGAGAACGGCGTCGTTTCATGCTAGGGGCGGCGTAACCTCGTTTCCGATCACCATGAAGAGTCTTCGTTTGCATTTCGACGAAATCACAACGACAATTAGCAGTTGCAGCCGGCCGCGCTTAAACCCGTATTACCCATTACATTGTACTCTATACGCGATTAAGATTAAAGTTTAAGTTGGGTGAAGTCCAAATGAATAAATCTCGAATTGTCTATATCGTGTAGTACATTATTAAACGCAAAGATTCCCCAGAGCATTTCTGCTCAACATTGAAATCTCGTATCGAGGATTTCACAACACGGGTATAACTGTATTGTTGCGGTGTCCGCCGTAACTCACAACGTTCCCCTCGTTATACCCGATACTCAAAATGAGTATTGGGGTATATTAGATTTGGGGTAAAAGTGGATGAGTGTAACGTCCAGAAGGAATCGTTTCCGACCCCATAAAGTATATATATTCTTGATCAGCATCAATAGCCGAGTCCATTTAGCCCTGTCTGTCTGTCCGTCCGTCCGTCCGTCCGTCCGTCCGTCCCCTTCAGCGCCTAGTGCTCAAAGACTATAAGAGCTAGAGCAACGATGTTTTGGATCCAGACTTCTGTGATATGTCACTGCTACAAAAATATTTCAAAACTTCGCCCCGCCCACTTCCGGGCGCCCAACAGATTTTCGTCCTTTGTGGGGGCGGAAGGGGGTGGGTCGAAATTCTGAGATATACGTTTTATAGGGGATCTAACAGAAGTGCGGATACCAAATTTGGTTACTCTAGCCTTAATAGTCTCTGAGATTTGTGGATGCCCCAGATTTTCGTCCTTTGCGGGGGCGGAAGGGGGTGTGGCGAAATTTGGACACGAAACGGTCAAGGTCCGATATCACAGGAGTGTGGATACCAAATTTGGTTGCTCTGGCTCTTATAGGTTCTGAGATCCTTGAACTCATATTTTGCAATTGACAAAACCGACCATGAAACCTGTGTGTTAGAGAGAGACAGAGCGAGAAAGAATGAAATTGTTTCTTGATTCTGGCTATAATCATTATACGATCTGGTTCAGATTTTGCACTGTAGAAGATATGGTCATCCTCACCGATTCTGCGTTTTTGGTTTTATCGTATCTTTAAAAATGTGGATGCCACAGTTTTTCGTCCTTTGTGGGGGCGGAAGTGAGCGGGGCGAAGTTTTGAAATATTTTTGTAGCAGTGACATATCACAGAAGTCTGGAACCAAAACATCGTTGCTCTAGCTCTTATAGTCTTTGAGCACTAGGCGCTGAAGGGGACGGACGGACGGACGGACGGACGGACGGACGGACGGACAGACGGACAGACAGACAGGGCTCAATCGTCCCGGCTATTGATGCTGATCAAGAATATATATACTTTATGGGGTCGGAAACGATTCCTTCTGGACGTTACACACATCCACTTTTACCACAAATCTAATATACCCCAATACTCATTTTGAGTATCGGGTATAAAAAACGAGGGGGAACGTTGTGAGTTTCTGCGGAGACCGCAACTCTAAATTTATACCCGATACTAAGTCAGTACGGCTCTCCTCCGGCAGACGCCGCTAATTATAAACGACACGACAAGAAGTGCGTGCGAGAGAGACAGAAAATCAGTCTGAGCGTGACGTCGGGGGCTGCGTAGCCAGTGCAAATTGATTTGTTCCTTTTGGCTATAAAAATTATCTGATTTGATCCAGATTCAGCAATCTGATAGATATGGTCATTATCTATGATTCTGCGTCTTTAGTTTTCTCGAATGTGCAATATTGTGGATGCAACAGATTTTCGTCCTTTGTGGGGGAGGAAGGGGGTGGGGCGAAATTCTGAGATATACGTTTTAAAGTGAGATCTAACAGAAGTGCGGATACCAAAGTTGGTTACTCTAGCCTTAATAGTCTCTGAGATTTGTGGATGCCCCAGATTTTCGTCCTTTGCGGGGGCGGAAGGGGGTGTGGCGAAATTTGGACACGAAACGGTCAAGGTCCGATATCACAGGAGTGTGGATACCAAATTTGGTTGCTCTGGCTCTTATAGGTTCTGAGATCCTTGAACTCATATTTTGCAATTGACAAAACCGACCATGAAACCTGTGTGTTAGAGAGAGACAGAGCGAGAAAGAATGAAATTGTTTTCTTGATTCTGGCTATAATCATTATTCGATCTGGTTCAGATTTTGCACTGTAGAAGATATGGTCATCCTCTACGATTCTGCGTTTTTGGTTTTATCGTATCTTTAAAAATGTGGATGCCACAGATTTTCGTCCTTTGTGGGGGCGAAAGTGGGCGGGGCGAAGTTTTGAAATATTTTTGTAGCAGTGACATATCACAGAAGTCTGGATCCAAAACATCGTTGCTCTAGCTCTTATAGTCTTTGAGCACTAGGCGCTGAAGGGGACGGACGGACGGACGGACGGACAGACGGACAGACAGACAGGGCTCAATCGACTCGGCTATTGATGCTGATCAAGAATATATATACTTTATGGGGTCGGAAACGATTCCTTCTGGACGTTACACACATCCACTTTTACCACAAATCTAATATACCCCAATACTCATTTTGAGTATCGGGTATAACAAACGCCAAAAACAAACACCTCATCTGGATGGCCGGACCAGCAGCCATTTAAAACACCAGCAGCCACTCGGATGCGGCCAATAACTCGACTCGTTGGCATCAATCACACGATGCCAATGCCAACACAAGGACAATGCAGTTGGGTGGCCGGACCAGTGCCACTCGAGTGCAGCAGCCAACACCAATCAGCGACAGATGCAACGTGGGCGGCCGGACCAGAGCCGCTCGCCAACAACACCATCATTGCCCACGATGCACGCCATCTCCAAGTCCAGCCATCGCCACTAAAGATCCCAGGTGGTGCCACTAATCCTGCACAGGGGGACAACGGAGCCGGCCGGTATGCGGCGCAATGTTCTGCATTGCGTTTGCCATGCCGGCCGGTGCTTTGTTGTAGTTGTCCTCCTGTTAAAAATAAATGATATTTAAGTATGTTTATTGTTGTGTAAATGTATTGTTATTATTGTTTGTTTTACCTTGTATATATTGTGAGGAACCGCGGTTCCCACAGGCCGAATTCGACCAAAGCATAGCCGGATAAAGACGGTGGGACGGTCGGATAAAGGCTGATGGCTGGCTGGATGAGGCGAAGGTCAGCCCAGATACCCACGGATATCCGGATGCGGCGAAGAGGCCAAGGGCCCCGAGAGGAGAAGTGTCCCGCTCTCGGAGCGAGAGAAACGCGAGAGGCAGAGGAGACGGCGGGATCGGGCCGGCAGCGATCCGACGCATGACCAAATATGGGCATGGGATCACGCCACCGGCCAGGCCCCATTACGAAGGCCGTGGAAACCAGGAGACGGCGATGGAAAACTACCAACGCCGAGCCGGGGCCCGTCAAGGGGCTATAAAAGGAGGCTGCGGCAACGAAGCGGCTCTCTTTTGCCGTGGAGAAGTGATCGCGCGCGCACGTTGAAGCCCCGCCGAAACGTAAGAGTAGTACCCGGTACGGTTCGAAGAAGTGCAGTGAAGTGAATAGCAACAGGAAGACGGGCCCCGCCTGCCTCCAGAGTGAGTCTAAGTTAAGAGGTGATCCACAGTTGCCGGCGGAAGCTACGAGGGGAGTGCGAGACGTAGAGGTCAAACTGTCCCAATCAATAGCCTCAACGCTGCCACACCCGACGAGAGCCCACGCGTGTTGGAGATCCATAGATAAGCTGAATTGTAGCATCTAGCCCTAAGTCCTAATATAAGTACGAATAAAGAGAAATTCGATTAAAGAAAAGGAAGGTCTTATCATTTGTCGTTGGGGGCAACAATAAAAATACGTTGCGACGAATCGGCCGACCGCTGAGCGAGCCCAGCAAACTCAAGCGAACCAAGAAGCAGGTCCGTTACAACTGGCGCCCAACGTGGGGCCTACAATGACAAATAGTAGGACAAAGGGAGGAGAAATATAGACGAGAGAATGGGGAAGGGACAATGGATCCACCGGTTGAGAAAGGAGGAGCTTGTCCAATGCGGCCACGCCTTCGGCGTGCGGCTGGAGGGCACAGTGGACGAAATGAGAAGAACATTTAAGGAGTGGATGAGGGAACACGAAGATGAGTCGGAGTGGGCCGATCTGATTGAGGTATGGGAGTGTCGGGCGGACAGGTCCTCGCCGACACCCCGGGCGGACGACAAACAAGCCGCGTACGAGCACCTGGCACCCCCACCCGGCGCAGCCGCGGCGGCGCTGTGGAGGTCCCCAGTCGACATACAGAGGGAATTGATCGCGAGTCTCTCAGTGCCAATACCGGAACGTTCGCACACGGGGACGCCTAGCAGGCCACGCCACCAAGGAAGGGATCGAAGCCGAGAGACCGAAAGAGGGAGAACCGAACCAGCCACAATACGGCCAGCACACCTGGACTACGCTAGAGTGGCGACGGGACGACAAAGCCTCTCGAGTTCTTGGAGCAGGTCGAGTGGTCCGCCGAGACGTACGGTCTGGATCCGGATCTGATCCCAAGGGCGATGCCGGAGCTGCTAAAAGGGCGGGCGCTGATGTGGTTCGTGGCGAAAAATTGGCAGTGGAGAACGTGGAAAGAGTTCTCGTCGAGCTTCCAGGCTTACTTTCTGCCGCGGGGATACTTTGAGAAGTTGCTGCAGGAAGTGAGGATGCGGAAACAGAAATGGGGCGAGCCATTCAAAGAGTATATGGTAGAGATGCAGACACTTATGCGACCCCTGAAATGTCCCCAAGAGGAGCAGACGGAGCTGATTCGTGAGAATAGCATGCCCGATCTGAGAGCGTATATGAGGCCGCACCGGTGCAAGGACCTCGACACCATGATGGAACTGGCAGACGAGTTCGAGGCGTTGGAGAGGGACCGAGTTAGAGTTCCAACGGGAGAATCCAACCGTGAAAGCCCGGGCAGCGAATCACTTCCACAAGCCAGCCGAGACGACGGCATGTCGGCGATGCAAAGACGGCCCGCTGGACGGAGCAGCACGGGAGGAAAGGGGAGCGCGTGTCCTTATGCCGACACCGACCAGCGGCAATATCGAGAACGGCTATGTCAAGAATCCGGCCCAGGCGTGCCGAAGGTGTGGGAGCGCGGATCATTGGAGCCGGGAGTGCAACGGCCGACCTCTCACCTACTGCTGGAGATGCGGAAAAGTGGGCATCTCGGCATGGCAATGCTGCAGGAAGACGGGAAACGCCCCGCGACCCACGCCGCGGAGGGCCGTGCCAGGGTCGCAAGAAACGGTCCCTCAAGCCTAGTCGGCAGGCTGACCAGCGAGGAGGAACAGTTATCCGCAGTAGTGGAGGTCGCGGGCATGGAGCTGCAAGCCACGGTGGATACAGGAGCTACCAGCAGTTTCGTGAGCCGCGAGCTGGCGGACCGACTAAAGGGTGAAGGCCGGGAGGCGGCGGCAAGGGAAAGGGTGAGGTTTGCGGATGGCCATAGCCAGGAGGTCACGTGCCAGATTGAAACGAAGGTATGCTTTGGGAATAAGGAGATCCCAATGGTGCTACTCGTATTGCCGGGTGTGATTGATGAGTTAGTGTTGGGATGGGATTTTCTCCGCGCGGTCGGGGCAGTGGTGACCTGTGCAGGGCACAGGGTGGTGATCCCTGCCCAAGATCGGGAACGAGGAGACCAGGAGGAAAGACTGTCCGTGGCGAAGGCCGAAGCTGGAGACACGGCTCCGGAGTCCGACAACGAAACGGACACGACCCTAAGAGTGGCCGCCAGAGGGGTGTCAGCGGGCATGAGGCAGAATGAGGGGGCGAGGGAGGGCGAATTCTTAGCCCGAGAGTTAGAGGCATTTTCCAAGATCGAGGGGGTGTCTAATGTGGCGGTGCACACAATCACCATGAGTGACCCGCAACCGATTAAGCAAAGATATTACCCGAAGAACCCCAAAATGCAGGCCGAGATTAACCAGAAAGTGGACGAACTATTAGAAATGGGATGCATAGAGCCGTCAAAGAGCCCCTACAGTTCGCCTATAGTGATGGTAAAGAAGAAAAATGGCAAATGGAGATTGTGCGTGGACTTTCGTCAAGTTAACGCGAGATCAGTAAAGGACGCGTACCCAATGCCCAGGATCGATTACATCCTCGATCAACTGCGGGAAGCGAAATTCATAAGTAGCCTAGATCTGAAGGATGGATATTGGCAGATCCCCCTGGCCGAGAGCAGCCGGCCGATCACGGCGTTCACGGTGCCCGGAAAGGGGCTATACCAATGGAAGGTGATGCCGTTTGGGTTACACTCCGCGTCGGCCACCTTTCAACGCGCGTTAGACCAAGTGATTGGGCCAGAAATGATGCCGCACGCGTTCGCGTACCAGGATGACATAGTGGTCATCGGGCGAACAGAGGAAGAACACCGAAGAAACCTGAAAGAGGTGTTTCGACGGCTGCGCTTGGCTAACCTGCGGCTGAACGCAGACAAGTGCGAGTTCTTTAGGAAAGAGCTGCGGTATCTAGGCCACAAGGTGACCGGCGAGGGGATATGTACAGACCCCGAGAAAGTCGCAGCCATAGCCGAATTGAAACCGCCGACAAATGTCAAGGAGCTGAGACAGTACTTGGGAGTGGCCTCATGGTACCGGAGGTTCGTGCCCGACTTCGCCACCCTCGTGCAGCCCCTGTCCGGGCTCCTCAAGAAGAAGACGGAATGGGTCTGGACACAAGAACGGCAAGAAGCGTTCGAGGAGGTGAAAAGACGACTAGTGGCGGACCCCGTGCTGGCGTGCCCCGACTTCTCGAAGAAGTTCATTCTGCAGACAGACGCCAGTGATTACGGGCTGGGTGCGATTCTCACGCAGGAGACGGAAAGGGGCGAACGGGTAATATCATATGCTAGCAGGACGCTAAATGGACCCGAAAGGAACTATTCGGCGACCGAGAAAGAATGTCTGGCCATTGTATGGGCCATCCGCCGGTTGAGGCCATACTTGGAAGGATTTCGCTTCAAGGTGGTCACGGACCACATGGCTCTGAAATGGCTAAATAGCATAGAAAGTCCGTCGGGAAGAGTGGCGAGATGGGCATTAGAGCTACAGCAGTACGACTTTGAAGTCGCGTACAGGAAAGGACAGCTCAACGTGGTAGCCGACGCACTCTCCCGACAACCGGTGGAGGAGCGAGGCCGTCGGATAAGAAATGAGGAGGGAACACAACCAGTAGGCGAGCCGCCCTGCAAGTGTTTAGAGGGCATGGTAGAAAAGATCAGAAAAGAATCCCCGAAGTACCCCGACTATGTGGATAAGGGGGGAAACTTGTACCGGCACATTCCTCACCGGGCAGGGAGCGAAGAAGTCGCCTCGTGGAAGTTATGTGTGCCGAAATATGCCCGAGAAAGGGTTTTAAAGGAAAGCCACGATAGCCCGGAAGCAGGCCACGCCGGCGGAAGGAGAACCGCGGCACGGGTGGCGGCAAGATATTACTGGCCAGGGATGTACAGGGACGTGAGGGCCTACGTGCGGAAGTGCGAACTATGTCTTCGCTTTAAGCCAAGTCAGCTACAAGCGGCAGGAGAAATGTTGACACAGGTGCCAGAAGAACCATGGGCAACGGTATGCGCGGACTTTGTGGGTCCTCTGCCGAGGTCGAAACATGGGAACTCGATGCTGTTGGTGCTGGTGGATCGATTCTCCAAGTGGACCGAGTTGGTGCCGCTGAGGAAGGCCACAGCAGAGGCACTGTCGAGAGCGCAAAATAGCCCGTTTTGGCACGCCCAAAGTCTTCATTACGGACAATGGGGTGCAGTTTGCAAGCAGGGCATTTACAAGATTCCTGGAGCAGCTAGGAGTTCGCCACCAGTTTACGGCGCCATACACGCCGCAAGAGAATCCGACAGAGCGAACGAACAGAACGGTAAAGACCATGATAGCTCAGTTCACCGAGGGTGATCAAAGGTGTTGGGATGAAAAATGGCCGGAGCTGATGCTGGCCATGAATTCGGGAGTGTCGGATACAACGGGATATTCACCGGCGTTCGTGGTGCAAATTAGGGAACCCCGGCTGCCAAAGGCCCTATATGACGAGGAGACGGTAGGCACGGGACAAGGCACAGAGACGCCGGAAGAAAATGCGAAGAAATTAAAGGAGCTGTTTCAGTTGGTTCGACGCAACTTGGAAAGGACAGCCCAGGATCAGGCCAGGCATTACAACCTGAGAAGAAGACCGTGGAGACCCAAAGTGGGAGAGGTCGTGTGGGCCAAACAGCACCACCTTTCCAATGCAGCGGAGGGATTTGCCGCGAAGCTGGCACCAAGGTACGATGGGCCATACCAGATAGAGGACTTTATATCCCCGGTTATCTGCAACCTAAGAAAGGAGGGCGACAGGAAGAAGAGAACGGCACACATACGAGATCTAAAACCCCAACCCGAGGAGCGAGAGACACAGGGGTGAAGGAGAATGGCTGTAATAGGTCGCCCTGAAGGGTCACGCAGGACCAGGAACGGTAGAGTGCCACGCAGGACACTGGGGAAGGGTGCCGCGCAGGACACGCACGAGACTCGTCAGCACGCAGGGTGATGGACTTGTTCACTTAGATTAAAAAAAAAAAGGCGAACAGGAAGACTGTAGTTGGAGAAATCTGAAAAAAAGCGAAAATTAGTAAAAAGAAAGGAAAATAAAACGATAAGAGGAAAAGCTCAGCAAACCTGAACAGGAAACGCGTCACCCAAAGCTGGGAGGCGAATCCAGGGTCGGGGAGTGTAATCTTAGACAGCGGATGATCAGGAAAAACCCAGGGGCCAGGCTCACGCCTCAACGCGGACTCACGGGGCAACTACGAGCGTCGGGCCGGAACGACGGGTGCCGCTCATGCGTGGACTACCGGGCGAGGAGTCGGATGATCCTCGGGTCCGAGCCACTGTGTGAGGGAAGACACCTGTCAAAAGAGTCCGGCCGGTGGCGCATAGGAGTTGCCCTGGGATGTGAGGATCTTACGATCCGGGCGCGAGACGCTCCGAAGAGTCGACCGCATAGCATCTTGTGGGCGGTTTAAATGGCTTTGTTGGGGCATTTGGCAGAGTGGCGAAGGTTGACAGTGTACATTTTATTCCTGCACAACCGCATTTGGCATTTAGTGGAATTGAAGTGGGTGGGGGGTGGGTGGGTGAGGAAATGGCTGGGCGTAAATTGCCGAATTTGCGACCGATAACACACTGGGCATTGAGAAATGCATTTTAAGTTTGAAATGGCTTTTTGGTGTGACAAAGTCGGTCAAAGTCTGGTATTTGCGTGGTATTTTTGGTAATACCACGTGTCAAGGGGAATTATGGGAATGGCAGATAGGTTGGGAAGAAGATAAAACTAATTAGAAAACTACGAAAATTTACAATTAACTACAGAGAAAACTACATTAATTTACAAAAACTTATTTGGGATACTTTGAGAAGTTGCTGCAGGAAGTGAGGAGGCGGAAACAGAAAGGGGGCGAGCCATTCAAAGAGTATATGGTAGAGATGCAGACACTTATGCGACCCCTGAAATGTCCCCAAGAGGAGCAGACGGAGCTGATTCGTGAGAATAGCATGCCCGATCTGAGAGCGTATATGAGGCCGCACCGGTGCAAGGACCTCGACACCATGATGGAACTGGCAGACGAGTTCGAGGCGTTGGAGAGGGACCGAGTTAGAGTTCCAACGGGAGAATCCAACCGTGAAAGCCCGGGCAGCGAATCACTTCCACAAGCCAGCCGAGACGACGGCATGTCGGCGATGCAAAGACGGCCCGCTGGACGGAGCAGCACGGGAGGAAAGGGGAGCGCGTGTCCTTATGCCGACACCGACCAGCGGCAATATCGAGAACGGCTATGTCAAGAATCCGGCCCAGGCGTGCCGAAGGTGTCGGAGCGCGGATCATTGGAGCCGGGAGTGCAACGGCCGACCTCTCACCTACTGCTGGAGATGCGGAAAAGTGGGCATCTCGGCATGGCAATGCTGCAGGAAGACGGGAAACGCCCCGCGACCCACGCCGCGGAGGGCCGTGCCAGGGTCGCAAGAAACGGTCCCTCAAGCCTAGTCGGCAGGCTGACCAGCGAGGAGGAACAGTTATCCGCAGTAGTGGAGGTCGCGGGCATGGAGCTGCAAGCCACGGTGGATACAGGAGCTACCAGCAGTTTCGTGAGCCGCGAGCTGGCGGACCGACTAAAGGGTGAAGGCCGGGAGGCGGCGGCAAGGGAAAGGGTGAGGTTTGCGGATGGCCATAGCCAGGAGGTCACGTGCCAGATTGAAACGAAGGTATGCTTTGGGAATAAGGAGATCCCAATGGTGCTACTCGTATTGCCGGGTGTGATTGATGAGTTAGTGTTGGGATGGGATTTTCTCCGCGCGGTCGGGGCAGTGGTGACCTGTGCAGGGCACAGGGTGGTGATCCCTGCCCAAGATCGGGAACGAGGAGACCAGGAGGAAAGACTGTCCGTGGCGAAGGCCGAAGCTGGAGACACGGCTCCGGAGTCCGACAACGAAACGGACACGACCCTAAGAGTGGCCGCCAGAGGGGTGTCAGCGGGCATGAGGCAGAATGAGGGGGCGAGGGAGGGCGAATTCTTAGCCCGAGAGTTAGAGGCATTTTCCAAGATCGAGGGGGTGTCTAATGTGGCGGTGCACACAATCACCATGAGTGACACGCAACCGATTAAGCAAAGATATTACCCGAAGAACCCCAAAATGCAGGCCGAGATTAACCAGAAAGTGGACGAACTATTAGAAATGGGATGCATAGAGCCGTCAAAGAGCCCCTACAGTTCGCCTATAGTGATGGTAAAGAAGAAAAATGGCAAATGGAGATTGTGCGTGGACTTTCGTCAAGTTAACGCGAGATCAGTAAAGGACGCGTACCCAATGCCCAGGATCGATTACATCCTCGATCAACTGCGGGAAGCGAAATTCATAAGTAGCCTAGATCTGAAGGATGGATATTGGCAGATCCCCCTGGCCGAGAGCAGCCGGCCGATCACGGCGTTCACGGTGCCCGGAAAGGGGCTATACCAATGGAAGGTGATGCCGTTTGGGTTACACTCCGCGTCGGCCACCTTTCAACGGGCGTTAGACCAAGTGATTGGGCCAGAAATGATGCCGCACGCGTTCGCGTACCAGGATGACATAGTGGTCATCGGGCGAACAGAGGAAGAACACCGAAGAAACCTGAAAGAGGTGTTTCGACGGCTGCGCTTGGCTAACCTGCGGCTGAACGCAGACAAGTGCGAGTTCTTTAGGAAAGAGCTGCGGTATCTAGGCCACAAGGTGACCGGCGAGGGGATATGTACAGACCCCGAGAAAGTCGCAGCCATAGCCGAATTGAAACCGCCGACAAATGTCAAGGAGCTGAGACAGTACTTGGGAGTGGCCTCATGGTACCGGAGGTTCGTGCCCGACTTCGCCACCCTCGTGCAGCCCCTGTCCGGGCTCCTCAAGAAGAAGACGGAATGGGTCTGGACACAAGAACGGCAAGAAGCGTTCGAGGAGGTGAAAAGACGACTAGTGGCGGACCCCGTGCTGGCGTGCCCCGACTTCTCGAAGAAGTTCATTCTGCAGACAGACGCCAGTGATTACGGGCTGGGTGCGATTCTCACGCAGGAGACGGAAAGGGGCGAACGGGTAATATCATATGCTAGCAGGACGCTAAATGGACCCGAAAGGAACTATTCGGCGACCGAGAAAGAATGTCTGGCCATTGTATGGGCCATCCGCCGGTTGGCTCTGAAATGGCTAAATAGCATAGAAAGTCCGTCGGGAAGAGTGGCGAGATGGGCATTAGAGCTACAGCAGTACGACTTTGAAGTCGCGTACAGGAAAGGACAGCTCAACGTGGTAGCCGACGCACTCTCTCGACAACCGGTGGAGGAGCGAGGCCGTCGGATAAGAAATGAGGAGGGAACACAACCAGTAGGCGGCTCGCCTACAAGGGCTGCAGCGCCTACAAGGCAGCCAGGCAGCGGCTCGTGGCCCACAGGGTCGCCAGGGAGGAGGAGCCGCCCTGCAAGTGTTTAGAGGGCATGGTAGAAAAGATCAGAAAAGAATCCCCGAAGTACCCCGACTATGTGGATAAGGGGGGAAACTTGTACCGGCACATTCCTCACCGGGCAGGGAGCGAAGAAGTCGCCTCGTGGAAGTTATGTGTGCCGAAATATGCCCGAGAAAGGGTTTTAAAGGAAAGCCACGATAGCCCGGAAGCAGGCCACGCCGGCGGAAGGAGAACCGCGGCACGGGTGGCGGAAAGATATTACTGGCCAGGGATGTACAGGGACGTGAGGGCCTACGTGCGGAAGTGCGAACTATGTCTTCGGTTTAAGCCAAGTCAGCTACAAGCGGCAGGAGAAATGTTGACACAGGTGCCAGAAGAACCATGGGCAACGGTATGCGCGGACTTTGTGGGTCCTCTGCCGAGGTTGAAACATGGGAACTCGATGCTGTTGGTGCTGGTGGATCGATTCTCCAAGTGGACCGAGTTGGTGCCGCTGAGGAAGGCCACAGCAGAGGCACTGTCGAGAGCGCAAAATAGCCCGTTTTGGCACGCCCAAAGTCTTCATTACGGACAATGGGGTGCAGTTTGCAAGCAGGGCATTTACAAGATTCCTGGAGCAGCTAGGAGTTCGCCACCAGTTTACGGCGCCATACACGCCGCAAGAGAATCCGACAGAGCGAACGAACAGAACGGTAAAGACCATGATAGCTCAGTTCACCGAGGGTGATCAAAGGTGTAGGGATGAAAAATGGCAGGAGCTGATGCTGGCCATGAATTCGGGAGTGTCGGATACAACGGGATATTCACCGGCGTTCGTGGTGCAAGTAAGGGAACCCCGGCTGCCAAAGGCCCTATATGACGAGGAGACGGTAGGCACGGGACAAGGCACAGAGACGCCGGAAGAAAATGCGAAGAAATTAAAGGAGCTGTTTCAGTTGGTTCGACGCAACTTGGAAAGGACAGCCCAGGATCAGGCCAGGCATTACAACCTGAGAAGAAGACCGTGGAGACCCAAAGTGAGAGAGGTCGTGTGGGCCAAACAGCACCACCTTTCCAATGCAGCGGAGGGATTTGCCGCGAAGCTGGCACCAAGGTACGATGGGCCATACCAGATAGAGGACTTTATATCCCCGGTTATCTGCAACCTAAGAAAGGAGGGCGACAGGAAGAAGAGAACGGCACACATACGAGATCTAAAACCCCAACCCGAGGAGCGAGAGACACAGGGGTGAAGGAGAATGGCTGTAATAGGTCGCCCTGAAGGGTCACGCAGGACCAGGAACGGTAGAGTGCCACGCAGGACACTGGGGAAGGGTGCCGCGCAGGACACGCACGAGACTCGTCAGCACGCAGGGTGATGGACTTGTGCACTTAGATTAAAAAAAAAAAGGCGAACAGGAAGACTGTAGTTGGAGAAATCTGAAAAAAAGCGAAAATTAGTAAAAAGAAAGGAAAATAAAACGATAAGAGGAAAAGCTCAGCAAACCTGAACAGGAAACGCGTCACCCAAAGCTGGGAGGCGAATCCAGGGTCGGGGAGTGTAATCTTAGACAGCGGATGACCAGGAAAAACCCAGGGGCCAGGCTCACGCCTCAACGCGGACTCACGGGGCAACTACGAGCGTCGGGCCGGAACGACGGGTGCCGCTCATGCGTGGACTACCGGGCGAGGAGTCGGATGATCCTCGGGTCCGAGCCACTGTGTGAGGGAAGACACCTGTCAAAAGAGTCGGCCGGGTGAGGAAATGGCTGGGCGTAAATTGCCGAATTTGCGACCGATAACACACTGGGCATAGAGAAATGCATTTTAAGTTTGAAATGGCTTTTTGGTGTGACAAAGTCGGTCACCAAAGTTGGTAATACCACGTGTCAAGGGGAATTATGGGAATGGCAGATAGGTTGGGAAGAAGATAAAACTAATTAGAAAACTACGAAAATTTACAATTAACTACAGAGAAAACTACATTAATTTACAAAAACTTATTCCTAATATCACAGGCTAGTAACTAAAACTATGGACAAACTATCTACGGACATGCAAAAACTACAGAAACAACAGGATTGACATCTACAACAAGAACATTGATGCAGACAAGGTAAAATAAACGATAATTGACATACATTTACAACATATAAACATATTAATTATATTTATTTTATTTCTAACAGGAGGACAAACAACAACGGAGCACCGGCGGGCATAACAAACGCAATGCGAACATTACGCTGTATACCGGCCGGCTCTGTTGTCCCCCTGTGTGTTGTTTATTGGCTGGATGTGTGTATTGGCGTGCATCGTGGGCAATGATGGTGTTGTTGATGGCGAGCGGCTCTGGTCCGGCCGCCCACGTTGCATCTGTCTGTTGGTTTGGTGCAGCAGACCGAGTGGCACTGGTCCGGCCACCCGAAGATGCATTGTCCAGTGTGTTGGCGTTGGCATCGAAGTGTGATGCCAACAAATTGTAGTATTGGCCGCATCCAAGTGGCGAACTGGTCCGGCCACCAGGATACGTTGTCGGTTTTAATTGTTGGCCGCATCCGAGTGGCTGCTGGTCCGGCCACCCAGGATGCGTTGTCAGTATAATTGGCCTGGCCTCCTCGGCCACGTTCGTCGTCAATTTGTAATGGCGTTTTGAGTGGCTGCTGGTCCGGCCACCCAGTTGAGGAGGTGTTTGTTTTGGCGTTTGATTTTTAATTTGTGTTTATTTGCAGGTGCCTGTCGTCGATTTGAATTTTGTTGCTGGCTACCCTTGTCTGGTTTGTGTTGGCATAGGAGACGTTTGCAGGTGAGTATTTGTGTTTTTTATTAGCAGCCTCGTTCATGATTCTCCTTTTTCTTCCTCCTTTTGCAGGATTTGCTGGCGTCCGGCGGCTCAACACCAGGCCATCCCGCCCTCACATAATTGGCATAAGAGACGGGTGTGACCCAGTGGAGCGGCAACAGGCGCCAGCATCTGCGTCGTCGTTGGAATGGCTGCTGTCTGTTTGGATTGGCGTGACGTCATTGTGATGGTCGGTGACAGCGTCATCAGAAAGGGGCCTCATATTCCGCCCATTTGGCAGGAAATTGTCAATGTTGGTGTCTGTTGATTGGCAGTTAAGTGTGGATTTTGTGTGTTTTGGCAGTCTTTCTTTGTTGTCCGTATTGACGTCTTTTTCTTTGTTGCAGTGGCTGGACAAAAAGTCCCTTCCTCCCCCCGACCACCGCCACTACTACTATCGACAAGCTTTCTGCTCCCCAATAAATGTCATTAATTTTAAACGCCAATAAATAACATTAACTTATAAAAACACAAACCTAACGAGAGACAAACTGTGTAAAGAGACAGAAAGTGCCAATAAATACATTAAACACAAACACACACACACAAGAGACTTTTCAATAAGGGAAAACAACAAACAGACAGCAAATCGCCAATACACAAACTAACAACAACTATGACGAGAGGAATGGCCAGACGAGGGTCGAACAGACGCCACAGCGACGGCGGCAGAGCGGCCCGCAGAGGCGCCCTAGCAGCAGCAGCAGCAGCCAACAACACCAACACCAACACCAACCCCGCCAATAGCAGCAGCAGCAGCAGAGCCCTCGGCGCAGGCGCCAACACCAACGACGATGCCAATGTAGAGCGCCGACGCCACAACGACGGTGGCTGCATCAGCAGCAGCAACAAAAACGCCAACACAGACTGCACCGATCGTGAGTACGCAGTTGCCAATACACACACAGATACAGCCATTCCCGCCACTTGCATTGCCTTCCCCCCCCCCCCCCTTCCACTTGCCAATAATACCCAAAGAAAGGCGCCAAACACAAAAGAAAGGCCCAACAAGACGCCACTTTTCCCGCCTCTCACGCTCACGGACATACAAATTAGTTCGGTAGTAACGGGAGAGGGAGAAGACAGAGGAGAGCCGGCAAGCCGACGAGAAAGAGCGGGCCAACGGGCCGCCACGTGCACACACACACACACGACCGGATCGAACCTGTTGAGAGCCGAACCTGGTTCGAGTTCGAGCAGCGGGTCGATCCGTGCCAATGCCCAGCCTGCACAAATGCCACCAATCCCACCAACACCAAAACGACGCCGCGCCCTCATCGACAGTGGGAGTGACGATGAGGGTGAGGGTGAGAGGAAGCAGGCCAGACGACGGGGCCGCCATCACCAGCAGCGGCAGCAAACACAAAACACAAATACAAACACCAACACCGTCACCGCCACTCACACCAGCACCATCGCCAATACCACCACCAACACAACTACTGCCACTCCCAATACACACACCCTTGCCATTGCCAATGACATCCGGCACGGCGAGTTCGGGCATCAGCCTGTGGAGGACAGAGGATTGAGGATCCTCATCCGAGGTCTCCCCCATTCCACGCCCTCTGACTGGTTCCGGGACTGCATGCAGGCCGAGGGGTACACGGTCCGGTATACTCGGGCGATCACCGATCGATTCGATCGCAGCCGTCAATTCAACCTCTTTGAGGCTGAGATCGCCCCCAAACCGGACCGTGGTCAATTCGATGTGTTGAAGCTGCGACGCCTGGGTGGGAGGCCCGTCACGGTTGAGAGACTTGGAGTCTCCCGTGACCCTGCCCAGTGCCATCGATGTCAGGTGTTTGGCCACACCCGCGCATATTGTAGACGAGCTGCTGTCTGCATGAAATGCGCGGGTGGACACCTGACGACGGAGTGCAGCAAGCCGAGGAACGTCGCTCCCAAATGCGCCAACTGCCAGGGCGCCCACATCAGCGCCTACAAGGGCTGCAGCGCCTACAAGGCAGCCAGGCAGCGGCTCGTGGCCCACAGGGTCGCCAGGGAGGAGGAGCGTCGCAATCAGCAGCCACACCCAACCCAACAGCGACAGCAGCCAATCCAACGTAGCCAGCAGCAGCCACATCCACAGCCACTCCATAGTCCGCAGCAGCAACGCCAACACCAACCGGATCGGCAGCATCGGCAGCAGCAACGGTATGGCGACCATCACCCCCAGCCATCGACCAGGGGGCGCCAACACCAGAGGGTCCAACCGATGCAACCGATCGCGAATGATGCCCCGACGCCACGCCAATCCCAGCTACAGCAGCAGCCAGGCGCCCAGTGCGATGGGAGCTGTGCCCATAATCTAGAAAGATATGCCAGAAAAATTAGAGAGCTGGAAGAAAAGCTGGCAGCAATTACAACGAAACTGACAAACCTGCTGCAGGCAAGGGACGAGAGCACGGGAGGAGTGCCGCCACTACGGACATCAACAGCAGCAGCAGCATCCACACAGCCATCACCACGACCAGCACCAAATACGCACTTTGACGTCGCAGCCATATCGGACTCCGAATCCGATATGGACTGTGAAGCAATTGACGACGAAGATGATGACGAATGGACCGACCACGATCCATTTGACGATCTGGAGGATCCAAGTGTGGAGGGCCCAAATCGCCAGCGCACGCGAAAGCATGCGATCGGGCAGTGCCTGTTAATGCGCCCAATCGTTGATCCAGAGACAGCCACTGCAACAAAGGAAAAAGACGTCAATACGGACAACAACGAAAAACGGCCAAAACACATGAAATCCACACTTACCTGCCAATCTCCAGACAGAGCTGACCAACAAGAAGCTGCCTCGCCATCAACATCATCAATTTTCTGCCAAAGGGACGGAAAAGGAGGCCTCATCTGATGACGCTGCCGCCTGACCATGGCCGTGACGTCACGCCAATCCGAACCAACAGCTGCCATTTCCAACGACGACACAGATGCTGGCGCCTGTTGCCGCTCCACTGGGTCACACCCGTCTCTCATGCCAATTATGTGAGGGCGGGATGGCCTGGTGTTGAGCCGCCGGACGCCAGCAAATCCTGCAAAAGAAGGAGAATCAGGAGAGAGGCTGCCAATAAACACAAACGTCTCTTACGCCAACACAAATCAGACAAGGGTCGCCAGCAACAACATCCAAACGCCGACAAGTACCTGCAAATAAACAAATTAAAATCACACGCCAAAGCAAACACCTCCTCAACTGGGTGGCCGGACCAGCAGCCACTCAAAACGCCATTACAAACCGACGATGAACGTGGCCGAGGAGGCCAGGCCAATCCAACTGACAGCGCATCCTGGGTGGCCGGACCAGCAGCCACTCGGATGCGGCCAACAACAACAAAAACGACAACGTATCCTGGTGGTCGGACCAGTTCGCCACTTGGATGCGGCCAATATCATGATTCGTTGGCATCACTTTTCGATGTCAACGCCAGCACAACGACAATGCAGTTTGGTGGCCGGACCAGTGCCACTCGAGTGCAGCAGCCAACACCAACCAACGACAGATGCAACGTGGGCGGCCGGACCAGAGCCGCTCGTCAATGAACACCTTTGCTCACGATGCACGCCATCTCCAAGTCCAGCCATCGCCACCAAAGATCCCAGATGGTGCCACTAATCCTGCACAGGGGGACAACAGAGCCGGCCGGTATGCGGCGCAATGTTCTGCATGCGTTTGCCATGCCGGCCGGTGCTTTGTTGTAGTTGTCCTCCTGTTAAAAATAAATGATATTTATTGTTGTGTAAATGTATTGTAATTATTGTTTGTCTTACCTTGTATATATCTCTGTAGTTTTGTAGTCCTTATTTGTAGTAATTGTAGATAGATTGTCCTTAGCTGTAATGTAATTTAATTAATTTTAGTTATTTATTTTAGCATATTTACCTTTCCCTCTTCTTCTTCTTTCCCAACTATCACCCATTCCCCAATACCTGACAAGTGGCAGCGCCATTAATGACCCAAAAATACCACGCCAATTAGAAAAATACCCGAGCCGATAACACACCAAAAAGTCACTACAAATTCAAATTGCATTTATCAATGCCGGTGTGTTATCGGTCGCCAACTTCGGCAATTAATGCCCAGCCAATTCCTCACCCACCCCCCCACCCACTTCAAACGTCACTAAATGCCAATTGCGCCCATTTGGCAGGAAATTGTCAATGTTGGTGGCGAGGCAGCTTCTTGTTGGTCAGCTCTGTCTGGTGATTGGCAGTTAAGTGTGGATTTTGTGTGTTTTGGCAGTCTTTCTTTGTTGTCCGTATTGACGTCTTTTTCTTTGTTGCAGTGGCTGGACAAAAAGTCCCTTCCTCCCCCCGACCACCGCCACTACTACTATCGACAAGCTTTCTGCTCCCCAATAAATGTCATTAATTTTAAACGCCAATAAATAACATTAACTTATAAAAACACAAACCTAACGAGAGACAAACTGTGTAAAGAGACAGAAAGTGCCAATAAATACATTAAACACAAACACACACACACAAGAGACTTTTCAATAAGGGAAAACAACAAACAGACAGCAAATCGCCAATACACAAACTAACAACAACTATGACGAGAGGAATGGCCAGACGAGGGTCGAACAGACGCCACAGCGACGGCGGCAGAGCGGCCCGCAGAGGCGCCCTAGCAGCAGCAGCAGCAGCCAACAACACCAACACCAACACCAACACCGCCAATAGCAGCAGCAGCAGCAGAGCCCTCGGCGCAGGCGCCAACACCAACGACGATGCCAATGTAGAGCGCCGACGCCACAACGACGGTGGCTGCATCAGCAGCAGCAACAAAAACGCCAACACAGACTGCACCGATCGTGAGTACGCAGTTGCCAATACACACACAGATACAGCCATTCCCGCCACTTGCATTGCCTTCCCCCCCCCCCCTTCCACTTGCCAATAATACCCAAAGAAAGGCGCCAAACACAAAAGAAAGGCCCAACAAGACGCCACTTTTCCCGCCTCTCACGCTCACGGACATACAAATTAGTTCGGTAGTAACGGGAGAGGGAGAAGACAGAGGAGAGCCGGCAAGCCGACGAGAAAGAGCGGGCCAACGGGCCGCCACGTGCACACACACACACACGACCGGATCGAACCTGGTTCGAGTTCGAGCAGCGGGTCGATCCGTGCCAATGCCCAGCCTGCACAAATGCCACCAATCCCACCAACACCAAAACGACGCCGCGCCCTCATCGACAGTGGGAGTGACGATGAGGGTGAGGGTGAGAGGAAGCAGGCCAGACGACGGGGCCGCCATCACCAGCAGCGGCAGCAAACACAAAACACAAATACAAACACCAACACCGTCACCGCCACTCACACCAGCACCATCGCCAATACCAACACCAACACAACTACTGCCACTCCCAATACACACACCCTTGCCATTGCCAATGACATCCGGCACTGCGAGTTCGGGCATCAGCCTGTGGAGGACAGAGGATTGAGGATCCTCATCCGAGGTCTCCCCCATTCCACGCCCTCTGACTGGTTCCGGGACTGCATGCAGGCCGAGGGGTACACGGTCCGGTTTACTCGGGCGATCACCGATCGATTCGATCGCAGCCGTCAATTCAACCTCTTTGAGGCTGAGATCGCCCCCAAACCGGACCGTGGTCAATTCGATGTGTTGAAGCTGCGACGCCTGGGTGGGAGGCCCGTCACGGTTGAGAGACTTGGAGTCTCCCGTGACCCTGCCCAGTGCCATCGATGTCAGGTGTTTGGCCACACCCGCGCATATTGTAGACGAGCTGCTGTCTGCATGAAATGCGCGGGTGGACACCTGACGACGGAGTGCAGCAAGCCGAGGAACGTCGCTCCCAAATGCGCCAACTGCCAGGGCGCCCACATCAGCGCCTACAAGGGCTGCAGCGCCTACAAGGCAGCCAGGCAGCGGCTCGTGGCCCACAGGGTCGCCAGGGAGGAGGAGCGTCGCAATCAGCAGCCACAGCCAATCCAACAGCAACAGCACCCAATCCAACGTAGCCAGCAGCAGCCACATCCATAGCCACTCCATAGTCCGCAGCAGCAACGCCAACACCAACCGGATCGGCAGCATCGGCAGCAGCAACGGTATGGCGACCATCATCCCCAGCCATCGACCAGGGGGCGCCAACACCAGAGGGTCCAACCGATGCAACCGATCGCGAATGATGCCCGACGCCACGCCAATCCCAGCTACAGCAGCAGCCAGGCGCCCAGTGCGATGGGAGCTGTGCCCATAATCTAGAAAGATATGCCAGAAAAATTAGAGAGCTGGAAGAAAAGCTGGCAGCAATTACAACGAAACTGACAAACCTGCTGCAGGCAAGGGACGAGAGCACGGGAGGAGTGCCGCCACTACGGACATCAACAGCAGCAGCAGCATCCACACAGCCATCACCACGACCAGCACCAAATACGCACTTTGACGTCGCAGCCATATCGGACTCCGAATCCGATATGGACTGTGAAGCAATTGACGACGAAGATGATGACGAATGGACCGACCACGATCCATTTGACGATCTGGAGGATCCAAGTGTGGAGGGCCCAAATCGCCAGCGCACGCGAAAGCATGCGATCGGGCAGTGCCTGTTAATGCGCCCAATCGTTGATCCAGAGACAGCCACTGCAACAAAGGAAAAAGACGTCAATACGGACAACAACGAAAAACGGCCAAAACACATGAAATCCACACTTACCTGCCAATCTCCAGACAGAGCTGACCAACAAGAAGCTGCCTCGCCATCAACATCATCAATTTTCTGCCAAAGGGACGGAAAAGGAGGCCTCATCTGATGACGCTGCCGCCTGACCATGGCCGTGACGTCACGCCAATCCGAACCAACAGCTGCCATTTCCAACGACGACACAGATGCTGGCGCCTGTTGCCGCTCCACTGGGTCACACCCGTCTCTCATGCCAATTATGTGAGGGCGGGATGGCCTGGTGTTGAGCCGCCGGACGCCAGCAAATCCTGCAAAAGAAGGAGAATCAGGAGAGAGGCTGCCAATAAACACAAACGTCTCTTACGCCAACACAAATCAGACAAGGGTCGCCAGCAACAACATCCAAACGCCGACAAGTACCTGCAAATAAACAAATTAAAATCACACGCCAAAGCAAACACCTCCTCAACTGGGTGGCCGGACCAGCAGCCACTCAAAACGCCATTACAAACCGACGATGAACGTGGCCGAGGAGGCCAGGCCAATCCAACTGACAGCGCATCCTGGGTGGCCGGACCAGCAGCCACTCGGATGCGGCCAACAACAACAAAAACGACAACGTATCCTGGTGGTCGGACCAGTTCGCCACTTGGATGCGGCCAATATCATGATTCGTTGGCATCACTTTTCGATGTCAACGCCAGCACAACGACAATGCAGTTTGGTGGCCGGACCAGTGCCACTCGAGTGCAGCAGCCAACACCAACCAACGACAGATGCAACGTGGGCGGCCGGACCAGAGCCGCTCGTCAATGAACACCTTTGCTCACGATGCACGCCATCTCCAAGTCCAGCCATCGCCACCAAAGATCCCAGATGGTGCCACTAATCCTGCACAGGGGGACAACAGAGCCGGCCGGTATGCGGCGCAATGTTCTGCATGCGTTTGCCATGCCGGCCGGTGCTTTGTTGTAGTTGTCCTCCTGTTAAAAATAAATGATATTTATTGTTGTGTAAATGTATTGTAATTATTGTTTGTTTTACCTTGTATATATCTCTGTAGTTTTGTAGTCCTTATTTGTAGTAATTGTAGATAGATTGTCCTTAGCTGTAATGTAATTTAATTAATTTTAGTTATTTATTTTAGCATATTTACCTTTCCCTCTTCTTCTTCTTTCCCAACTATCACCCATTCCCCAATACCTGACAAGTGGCAGCGCCATTAATGACCCAAAAATACCACGCCAATTAGAAAAATACCCGAGCCGATAACACACCAAAAAGTCACTACAAATTCAAATTGCATTTATCAATGCCGGTGTGTTATCGGTCGCCAACTTCGGCAATTAATGCCCAGCCAATTCCTCACCCACCCCCCCCACCCACTTCAAACGTCACTAAATGCCAATTGCGGTTGAGCAGGACTAAAATGAACACTGCCATCCTTCGCCACTCTGCCAAATGCCCCAACAAAGCCATTTAAACCGCCCACAAGATGCTGTGCGGTCGACTCTTCGGAGCGTCTCGCGCCCGGATCGTAAGATCCGGAAGTTTAAAGTATCCGGGCGGTTATACGGGAGCAGGCAAATTTCCCCCTTCCCATTCCATCCCCGCCAACAGAGCAGCCAACACAAACAGCACAAACATAAGACACTGGCCATTAACCAACGACAACACAGACAGCCACTAAAACAAACGGCCAATGCAAATTCTCCATTGCCTACTTATCGGTGCTGCTGCCCTCGGACCACTTTCATCTCACTCAATATTGGGGTGAGTGAAAGCATTGATGGAGCCAAAAAGCGAATGTCAACACTATCAATCATCGCTTTGACAGTTTGAGTGCTTGTTTTAGTATTTGTGCTTTTGATTATGTGACGTACTCCTCCTCCACACTGGCACACGTGGAAAGCTCACACTCGTACGTGCATCGGGGGCGCATCAATTGATACACTTACAACAAATTGTTTGTACGTGCACACGTGGGCGTGGCCCTGCCCTGCGGATTGGCTGTGGCTTGGGGCCTCATATTCCGCCCATTTGGCAGGAAATTGTCAATGTTGGTGGCGAGGCAGCTTCTTGTTGGTCAGCTCTGTCTGGTGATTGGCAGTTAAGTGTGGATTTTGTGTGTTTTGGCAGTCTTTCTTTGTTGTCCGTATTGACGTCTTTTTCTTTGTTGCAGTGGCTGGACAAAAAGTCCCTTCCTCCCCCGACCACCGCCACTACTACTATCGACAAGCTTTCTGCTCCCCAATAAATGTCATTAATTTTAAACGCCAATAAATAACATTAACTTATAAAAACACAAACCTAACGAGAGACAAACTGTGTAAAGAGACAGAAAGTGCCAATAAATACATTAAACACAAACACACACACACAAGAGACTTTTCAATAAGGGAAAACAACAAACAGACAGCAAATCGCCAATACACAAACTAACAACAACTATGACGAGAGGAATGGCCAGACGAGGGTCGAACAGACGCCACAGCGACGGCGGCAGAGCGGCCCGCAGAGGCGCCCTAGCAGCAGCAGCAGCAGCCAACAACACCAACACCAACACCAACACCGCCAATAGCAGCAGCAGCAGCAGAGCCCTCGGCGCAGGCGCCAACACCAACGACGATGCCAATGTAGAGCGCCGACGCCACAACGACGGTGGCTGCATCAGCAGCAGCAACAAAAACGCCAACACAGACTGCACCGATCGTGAGTACGCAGTTGCCAATACACACACAGATACAGCCATTCCCGCCACTTGCATTGCCTTCCCCCCCCCCCCCCCCCCTTCCACTTGCCAATAATACCCAAAGAAAGGCGCCAAACACAAAAGAAAGGCCCAACAAGACGCCACTTTTCCCGCCTCTCACGCTCACGGACATACAAATTAGTTCGGTAGTAACGGGAGAGGGAGAAGACAGAGGAGAGCCGGCAAGCCGACGAGAAAGAGCGGGCCAACGGGCCGCCACGTGCACACACACACACACGACCGGATCGAACCTGTTGAGAGCCGAACCTGGTTCGAGTTCGAGCAGCGGGTCGATCCGTGCCAATGCCCAGCCTGCACAAATGCCACCAATCCCACCAACACCAAAACGACGCCGCGCCCTCATCGACAGTGGGAGTGACGATGAGGGTGAGGGTGAGAGGAAGCAGGCCAGACGACGGGGCCGCCATCACCAGCAGCGGCAGCAAACACAAAACACAAATACAAACACCAACACCGTCACCGCCACTCACACCAGCACCATCGCCAATACCAACACCAACACAACTACTGCCACTCCCAATACACACACCCTTGCCATTGCCAATGACATCCGGCACGGCGAGTTCGGGCATCAGCCTGTGGAGGACAGAGGATTGAGGATCCTCATCCGAGGTCTCCCCCATTCCACGCCCTCTGACTGGTTCCGGGACTGCATGCAGGCCGAGGGGTACACGGTCCGGTTTACTCGGGCGATCACCGATCGATTCGATCGCAGCCGCCAATACAACCTCTTCGAGGCTGAGATCGCCCCCAAACCGGACCGTGGTCAATTCGATGTGTTGAAGCTGCGACGCCTGGGTGGGAGGCCCGTCACGGTTGAGAGACTTGGAGTCTCCCGTGACCCTGCCCAGTGCCATCGATGTCAGGTGTTTGGCCACACCCGCGCATATTGTAGACGAGCTGCTGTCTGCATGAAATGCGCGGGTGGACACCTGACGACGGAGTGCAGCAAGCCGAGGAACGTCGCTCCCAAATGCGCCAACTGCCAGGGCGCCCGCATCAGCGCCTACAAGGGCTGCAGCGCCTACAAGGCAGCCAGGCAGCGGCTCGTGGCCCACAGGGTCGCCAGGGAGGAGGAGCGTCGCAATCAGCAGCCACAGCCAATCCAACAGCGACAGCAGCCAATCCAACGTAGCCAGCAGCAGCCACATCCACAGCCACTCCATAGTCCGCAGCAGCAACGCCAACACCAACCGGATCGGCAGCATCGGCAGCAGCATCGGTATGGCGACCATCATCCCCAGCCATCGACCAGGGGGCGCCAACACCAGAGGGTCCAACCGATGCAACCGATCGCGAATGATGCCCCGACGCCACGCCAATCCCAGCTACAGCAGCAGCCAGGCGCCCAGTGCGATGGGAGCTGTGCCCATAATCTAGAAAGATATGCCAGAAAAATTAGAGAGCTGGAAGAAAAGCTGGCAGCAATTACAACGAAACTGACAAACCTGCTGCAGGCAAGGGACGAGAGCACGGGAGGAGTGCCGCCACTACGGACATCAACAGCAGCAGCAGCATCCACACAGCCATCACCACGACCAGCACCAAATACGCACTTTGACGTCGCAGCCATATCGGACTCCGAATCCGATATGGACTGTGAAGCAATTGACGACGAAGATGATGACGAATGGACCGACCACGATCCATTTGACGATCTGGAGGATCCAAGTGTGGAGGGCCCAAATCGCCAGCGCACGCGAAAGCATGCGATCGGGCAGTGCCTGTTAATGCGCCCAATCGTTGATCCAGAGACAGCCACTGCAACAAAGGAAAAAGACGTCAATACGGACAACAACGAAAAACGGCCAAAACACATGAAATCCACACTTACCTGCCAATCTCCAGACAGAGCTGACCAACAAGAAGCTGCCTCGCCATCAACATCATCAATTTTCTGCCAAAGGGACGGAAAAGGAGGCCTCATCTGATGACGCTGCCGCCTGACCATGGCCGTGACGTCACGCCAATCCGAACCAACAGCTGCCATTTCCAACGACGACACAGATGCTGGCGCCTGTTGCCGCTCCACTGGGTCACACCCGTCTCTCATGCCAATTATGTGAGGGCGGGATGGCCTGGTGTTGAGCCGCCGGACGCCAGCAAATCCTGCAAAAGAAGGAGAATCAGGAGAGAGGCTGCCAATAAACACAAACGTCTCTTACGCCAACACAAATCAGACAAGGGTCGCCAGCAACAACATCCAAACGCCGACAAGTACCTGCAAATAAACAAATT
Organism: Drosophila miranda; assembly: GCF_003369915.1. NCBI lineage: Eukaryota > Metazoa > Arthropoda > Insecta > Diptera > Drosophilidae > Drosophila > Drosophila miranda. The sequence continues at coordinate 9,521,837 of NW_022881625.1, read as the reverse complement.
AAAATCACACGCCAAAGCAAACACCTCCTCAACTGGGTGGCCGGACCAGCAGCCACTCAAAACGCCATTACAAACCGACGATGAACGTGGCCGAGGAGGCCAGGCCAATCCAACTGACAGCGCATCCTGGGTGGCCGGACCAGCAGCCACTCGGATGCGGCCAACAACAACAAAAACGACAACGTATCCTGGTGGTCGGACCAGTTCGCCACTTGGATGCGGCCAATATCATGATTCGTTGGCATCACTTTTCGATGTCAACGCCAGCACAACGACAATGCAGTTTGGTGGCCGGACCAGTGCCACTCGAGTGCAGCAGCCAACACCAACCAACGACAGATGCAACGTGGGCGGCCGGACCAGAGCCGCTCGTCAATGAACACCTTTGCTCACGATGCACGCCATCTCCAAGTCCAGCCATCGCCACCAAAGATCCCAGATGGTGCCACTAATCCTGCACAGGGGGACAACAGAGCCGGCCGGTATGCGGCGCAATGTTCTGCATGCGTTTGCCATGCCGGCCGGTGCTTTGTTGTAGTTGTCCTCCTGTTAAAAATAAATGATATTTATTGTTGTGTAAATGTATTGTAATTATTGTTTGTTTTACCTTGTATATATCTCTGTAGTTTTGTAGTCCTTATTTGTAGTAATTGTAGATAGATTGTCCTTAGCTGTAATGTAATTTAATTAATTTTAGTTATTTATTTTAGCATATTTACCTTTCCCTCTTCTTCTTCTTTCCCAACTATCACCCATTCCCCAATACCTGACAAGTGGCAGCGCCATTAATGACCCAAAAATACCACGCCAATTAGAAAAATACCCGAGCCGATAACACACCAAAAAGTCACTACAAATTCAAATTGCATTTATCAATGCCGGTGTGTTATCGGTCGCCAACTTCGGCAATTAATGCCCAGCCAATTCCTCACCCACCCCCCCCACCCACTTCAAACGTCACTAAATGCCAATTGCGGTTGAGCAGGACTAAAATGAACACTGCCATCCTTCGCCACTCTGCCAAATGCCCCAACAAAGCCATTTAAACCGCCCACAAGATGCTGTGCGGTCGACTCTTCGGAGCGTCTCGCGCCCGGATCGTAAGATCCGGAAGTTTAAAGTATCCGGGCGGTTATACGGGAGCAGGCAAATTTCCCCCTTCCCATTCCATCCCCCGCCAACAGAGCAGCCAACACAAACAGCACAAACATAAGACACTGGCCATTAACCAACGACAACACAGACAGCCACTAAAACAAACGGCCAATGCAAATTCTCCATTGCCTACTTATCGGTGCTGCTGCCCTCGGACCACTTTCATCTCACTCAATATTGGGGTGAGTGAAAGCATTGATGGAGCCAAAAAGCGAATGTCAACACTATCAATCATCGCTTTGACAGTTTGAGTGCTTGTTTTAGTATTTGTGCTTTTGATTATGTGACGTACTCCTCCTCCACACTGGCACACGTGGAAAGCTCACACTCGTACGTGCATCGGGGGCGCATCAATTGATACACTTACAACAAATTGTTTGTACGTGCACACGTGGGCGTGGCCCTGCCCTGCGGATTGGCTGTGGCTTGGGGCCTCATATTCCGCCCATTTGGCAGGAAATTGTCAATGTTGGTGGCGAGGCAGCTTCTTGTTGGTCAGCTCTGTCTGGTGATTGGCAGTTAAGTGTGGATTTTGTGTGTTTTGGCAGTCTTTCTTTGTTGTCCGTATTGACGTCTTTTTCTTTGTTGCAGTGGCTGGCCAAAAAGTCCCTTCCTCCCCCCGACCACCGCCACTACTACTATCGACAAGCTTTCTGCTCCCCAATAAATGTCATTAATTTTAAACGCCAATAAATAACATTAACTTATAAAAACACAAACCTAACGAGAGACAAACTGTGTAAAGAGACAGAAAGTGCCAATAAATACATTAAACACAAACACACACACACAAGAGACTTTTCAATAAGGGAAAACAACAAACAGACAGCAAATCGCCAATACACAAACTAACAACAACTATGACGAGAGGAATGGCCAGACGAGGGTCGAACAGACGCCACAGCGACGGCGGCAGAGCGGCCCGCAGAGGCGCCCTAGCAGCAGCAGCAGCAGCCAACAACACCAACACCAACACCAACACCGCCAATAGCAGCAGCAGCAGCAGAGCCCTCGGCGCAGGCGCCAACACCAACGACGATGCCAATGTAGAGCGCCGACGCCACAACGACGGTGGCTGCATCAGCAGCAGCAACAAAAACGCCAACACAGACTGCACCGATCGTGAGTACGCAGTTGCCAATACACACACAGATACAGCCATTCCCGCCACTTGCATTGCCTTCCCCCCCCCCCCCCCCCTTCCACTTGCCAATAATACCCAAAGAAAGGCGCCAAACACAAAAGAAAGGCCCAACAAGACGCCACTTTTCCCGCCTCTCACGCTCACGGACATACAAATTAGTTCGGTAGTAACGGGAGAGGGAGAAGACAGAGGAGAGCCGGCAAGCCGACGAGAAAGAGCGGGCCAACGGGCCGCCACGTACACACACACACACACGACCGGATCGAACCTGTTGAGAGCCGAACCTGGTTCGAGTTCGAGCAGCGGGTCGATCCGTGCCAATGCCCAGCCTGCACAAATGCCACCAATCCCACCAACACCAAAACGACGCCGCGCCCTCATCGACAGTGGGAGTGACGATGAGGGTGAGGGTGAGAGGAAGCAGGCCAGACGACGGGGCCGCCATCACCAGCGGCAGCAAACACAAAACACAAATACAAACACCAACACCGTCACCGACACTCACACCAGCACCATCGCCAATACCAACACCAACACAACTACTGCCACTCCCAATACACACACCCTTGCCATTGCCAATGACATCCGGCACGGCGAGTTCGGGCATCAGCCTGTGGAGGACAGAGGATTGAGGATCCTCATCCGAGGTCTCCCCCATTCCACGCCCTCTGACTGGTTCCGGGACTGCATGCAGGCCGAGGGGTACACGGTCCGGTTTACTCGGGCGATCACCGATCGATTCGATCGCAGCCGCCAATACAACCTCTTCGAGGCTGAGATCGCCCCCAAACCGGACCGTGGTCAATTCGATGTGTTGAAGCTGCGACGCCTGGGTGGGAGGCCCGTCACGGTTGAGAGGCTTGGAGTCTCCCGTGACCCTGCCCAGTGCCATCGATGTCAGGTGTTTGGCCACACCCGCGCATATTGTAGACGAGCTGCTGTCTGCATGAAATGCGCGGGTGGACACCTGACGACGGAGTGCAGCAAGCCGAGGAACGTCGCTCCCAAATGCGCCAACTGCCAGGGCGCCCGCATCAGCGCCTACAAGGGCTGCAGCGCCTACAAGGCAGCCAGGCAGCGGCTCGTGGCCCACAGGGTCGCCAGGGAGGAGGAGCGTCGCAATCAGCAGCCACAGCCAATCCAACAGCGACAGCAGCCAATCCAACGTAGCCAGCAGCAGCCACATCCACAGCCACTCCATAGTCCGCAGCAGCAACGCCAACACCAACCGGATCGGCAGCGTCGGCAGCAGCATCGGTATGGCGACCATCATCCGCAGCCATCGACCAGGGGGCGCCAACACCAGAGGGTCCAACCGATGCAACCGATCGCGAATGATGCCCCGACGCCACGCCAATCCCAGCTACAGCAGCAGCCAGGCGCCCAGTGCGATGGGAGCTGTGCCCATAATCTAGAAAGATATGCCAGAAAAATTAGAGAGCTGGAAGAAAAGCTGGCAGCAATTACAACGAAACTGACAAACCTGCTGCAGGCAAGGGACGAGAGCACGGGAGGAGTGCCGCCACTACGGACATCAACAGCAGCAGCAGCATCCACACAGCCATCACCACGACCAGCACCAAATACGCACTTTGACGCCGCAGCCATATCGGACTCCGAATCCGATATGGACTGTGAAGCAATTGACGACGAAGATGATGACGAATGGACCGACCACGATCCATTTGACGATCTGGAGGATCCAAGTGTGCCCAATCGTTGATCCAGAGACAGCCACTGCAACAAAGGAAAAAGACGTCAATACGGACAACAACGAAAAACGGCCAAAACACATGAAATCCACACTTACCTGCCAATCTCCAGACAGAGCTGACCAACAAGAAGCTGCCTCGCCATCAACATCATCAATTTTCTGCCAAAGGGACGGAAAAGGAGGCCTCATCTGATGACGCTGCCGCCTGACCATGGCCGTGACGTCACGCCAATCCGAACCAACAGCTGCCATTTCCAACGACGACACAGATGCTGGCGCCTGTTGCCGCTCCACTGGGTCACACCCGTCTCTCATGCCAATTATGTGAGGGCGGGATGGCCTGGTGTTGAGCCGCCGGACGACAGCAAATCCTGCAAAAGAAGGAGAATCAGGAGAGAGGCTGCCAATAAACACAAACGTCTCTTACGCCAACACAAATCAGACAAGGGTCGCCAGCAACAACATCCAAACGCCGACAAGTACCTGCAAATAAACAAATTAAAATCACACGCCAAAGCAAACACCTCCTCAACTGGGTGGCCGGACCAGCAGCCACTCAAAACGCCATTACAAACCGACGATGAACGTGGCCGAGGAGGCCAGGCCAATCCAACTGACAGCGCATCCTGGGTGGCCGGACCAGCAGCCACTCGGATGCGGCCAACAACAACAAAAACGACAACGTATCCTGGTGGTCGGACCAGTTCGCCACTTGGATGCGGCCAATATCATGATTCGTTGGCATCACTTTTCGATGTCAACGCCAGCACAACGACAATGCAGTTTGGTGGCCGGACCAGTGCCGCTCGAGTGCAGCAGCCAACACCAACCAACGACAGATGCAACGTGGGCGGCCGGACCAGAGCCGCTCGTCAATGAACACCTTTGCTCACGATGCACGCCATCTCCAAGTCCAGCCATCGCCACCAAAGATCCCAGATGGTGCCACTAATCCTGCACAGGGGGACAACAGAGCCGGCCGGTATGCGGCGCAATGTTCTGCATGCGTTTGCCATGCCGGCCGGTGCTTTGTTGTAGTTGTCCTCCTGTTAAAAATAAATGATATTTATTGTTGTGTAAGTGTATTGTAATTATTGTTTGTTTTACCTTGTATATATCTCTGTAGTTTTGTAGTCCTTATTTGTAGTAATTGTAGATAGATTGTCCTTAGCTGTAATGTAATTTAATTAATTTTAGTTATTTATTTTAGCATATTTACCTTTCCCTCTTCTTCTTCTTTACCAACTATCACCCATTCCCCAATACCTGACAGGTGGCAGCGTCATTAATGACCCAAAAATACCACGCCAATTAGAAAAATACCCGAGCCGATAACACACCAAAAAGTCACTACAAATTCAAATTGCATTTATCAATGCCGGTGTGTTATCGGTCGCCAACTTCGGCAATTAATGCCCAGCCAATGCCAATGCCAAATGCGGTTGAGCAGGACTAAAATGAACACTGCCATCCTTCGCCACTCTGCCAAATGCCCCAACAAAGCCATTTAAACCGCCCACAAGATGCTATGCGGTCGACTCTTCGGAGCGTCTCGCGCCCGGATCGTAAGATCCGGAAGTTTAAAGTATCCGGGCGGTTATACGGGAGCAGGCAAATTTCCCCCTTCCCATTCCATCCCCCGCCAACAGAGCAGCCAACACAAACAGCACAAACATAAGACACTGGCCATTAACCAACGACAACACAGACAGCCACTAAAACAAACGGCCAATGCAAATTCTCCATTGCCTACTTATCGGTGCTGCTGCCCTCGGACCACTTTCATCTCACTCAATATTGGGGTGAGTGAAAGCATTGATGGAGCCAAAAAGCGAATGTCAACACTATCAATCATCGCTTTGACAGTTTGAGTGCTTGTTTTAGTATTTGTGCTTTTGATTATGTGACGTACTCCTCCTCCACACTGGCACACGTGGAAAGCTCACACTCGTACGTGCATCGGGGGCGCATCAATTGATACACTTACAACAAATTGTTTGTACGGGCACACGTGGGCGTGGCCCTGCCCTGCGGATTGGCTGTGGCTTGGCCTGGGGCTGGGTCGCGGGGGCCACTTGATTGATGGAGCCACCGACCCGAGCCATTTTAAACCAGAAAATGGGTCTCGCCTGGGAGACCGAACTGAGTGCGGTCGTTGTAGTGCGCCAATATTCGACCCTTTGGTGGTGTACCCCTCGCCAAGGGTATGCCGGACAAATTGATTGTGCAGTCATTCACACTCATGCACTCATGGGTGTACGTCTGTGCTGATTATAGTAATTTAATTTCTTCGAACAACAAAACAAATTTGAACAACAATTTAAAAACAAAGAAACAAAACAAAATTGAAAAAGGGGCAAAGGGATGACGGGAAAAAGGAAGGCCACTCCCCACTAACGTGGCGTAGTGCTGAACGGGCTGGGACTAGCCCGGAACGTGGTCAACTGGCGGTGCTTCTGCTAGTCCTGACGCTCCTTACGGAGGCGCTGCTCCTCCTGCTGCTGGCGACGGGCCTCATGCTTCTGCGAGGTCTGGGCATTGAAGTTGCTGGGCAGAGGCTTCAGAGCTGGACGCGAGGACTCCAACTCCAGCCGCTGGCGGCGCCTCATCTCCGCCGGAGCAGAGTTCTTGAGCACGTTCTTGTATACAAGAAATGTTTAGCTGGCACCGAAATACGGTGAGCTCACAAACACATGGACACATGCTTAACTTAACTAAAGTGGATACACACACATGCATCGCATATACATGCTCTATATTGGGTATATACATAAGTACTACTCGTACTCGCTGTGCACTTCATAAACAACTGGCTGGCCTACATCATGTACTCGTACAACACACAACAAAAGATTTGAGGGGGGTGTGTGTGGAGTGGGAGAATTGGGGGGGATGTCAGTCAGTGCCCCGCACGTTTCGATAATTTCGAATAATTTAATTAAGCCCAGACGAGGCGGCAGTACTGGGACTTTCACGATTCTCACCGGAACTTCCAAAAGCCCTGAAAATGGCAAGATTTAAAAAAAAAAATTAATTAAAGATCACTTTGATTTAGCACCCCTTTTGGGACTACGCCCTTGTGTCCCGCTAAAAGTAGAAAACGAATAAACAAAAGCTTTGTGGGCGGAGCCAGATAGGCAAACGAATGAATCCAGCCAACGATTTAGGTAGTAGTCGTATATGGGGTGGGAGGGAAACTGAGACCTGGTCGCTCGACTCTCCACATATCGCCTAATCGATGGATTATTTAATTGTAATTGGTAATAAGAAATGCAAATTCAGCTCTCGGTACATGTGTAATGTGGTATGTGAGGACGGAAGCACTGGACGCCAAAAGTCCATGCAAATGAAGCGAGGCTTGGGTTACTCCCGAGCCCGATTGGGTAAACATGGAACTGGACTCCGTTTACTGCTGTTGCACACTATCTGAGGGGATCGACTGACGGTCAGGCACGATTATTTCGTTTATTTCTTATTTATTTTCTTTTCTTGAAAGAAACAATAGACACTTGAGAAAACGAGCCACCTTCGGCGTTTCCATTTAGGGCATCAAAAAAGTGATCGTGACCATTGCCGGCCCACATTCGGAAATCGTTTTTCAAAAACTCTCGTTCGTTCTGGCGATGATGTCACAGCTTGAGTGTATATATATAAAGTATATATATTCTTGATCAGCATCAATAGCCGAGTCGATTGAGCCCTGTCTGTCTGTCCGTCCGTCCGTCTGTCCGTCCCCTTCAGCGCCTAATGCTCAAAGACTATAGGAGCTAGAGCAACAATGGTTTGGATCCAGACTTCTGTGATATGTCACTGCTACAAGAATATTTCAAAACTTCGCCCCGCCCACTTCCGCCCCCACAAAGGACGAAAATCTGTGGCATCCACAATTTTAAAGATACAAGAAAACCAAAAACGCAGAATCGTAGAGGATGACTATATGTTCTAGAGTGCAAAATCTGAACCAGATCGTATAATTATTATAGCCAGAATCAAGAAAACAATTTCATTCTTTCTCGCCCTGTCTCTCTCTAACACACAGGTTTCATGGTCGGTTTTGCCAATTGCAAAATCTGAGTTCAAGGATCTCAGAACCCATAAGAGCTAGAGCAACCAAATTTGGTATCCACACTCCTGTGATATCGGACCTTGACCGCTTTGTGTCAAAATTTCGCCACATCCCCTTCCGCCCCCGCAAAGGACGAAAATCTATTAAGAAAATCTAAAAGACTATTAAGGCTAGAGTAACCAAATTTGGTGTCCGCACTTCTGTTAGATCTCACTATAAAACGTATATCTCAGAATTTCGCCCCACCCCCTTCCGCCCCCATAAAGAACGAAAATCTGTTGCATCCACAATATTGCACATTCGAGAAAACTAAAAACGCAGAATCATAGATAACGACCATATCTATCAGATTGCTGAATCTGGTTTAGATCAGATAATTTTTATAGCCAAAAGGAACAAATCAATTTGCAGTGGCTACGCAGCGCCCGACGTCACGCTCAGACTGATTTTCTGTAGAGGCGTCTGCCGGAGGAGAGCCATACTGACTTAGTATCGGGTATAACTGTAGAGTTGCGGTGTCCGCAGCAACTCACAACGTTCCCCCTCGTCTATGATTCTGCGTTTTTAGTTTAGTTTTTTTTTTTAGTTTTGCCGCATGGTTTGCATAAATTTCCATTTGGATTTCCATTGCCATTGCCATTGACTGCCTCGTTAGCTAGCCCCTTAGACCCATCAACTTTTGATTGATTTGATCCGATACGCTACGCTCCTCAGCTTAGCTAAAGATTCATAATAAAAGAGTAACGAACAAGATTAAGAACCATTAACCATAATATGTGCGTAAACAACACACACATTTTGAACCGAATCATATCAAATGCAAAAAAAACAAAACGAAAACAGAAAACCAATTAAAGATAATAAAACTATTATAACGAAAAGAAAAAGAAATGAAAATTCAAGAATGCATAAATCTAACATTTGCAATTACAAAATATTTACTCTGGTACAAAATGGTACATACAGTAAAGATATTCGTTTATACAATATTTACTGTCTATATAACCATTATATACTACTTACTTACTGACAACAAATTATTAAGGGTTTTGTTCAATTTCATTATTCGTATGTTAATAAAAATCACAACGGGCCGAAACCGGCCTAAGTGTGCTGGGCTCCGAGCGAGCTTGGCGGCCGTCTCTACCTAACCTAACATGTTAATAAAAACAATTTCAGACTAACTTAAGCTTACAGTCTGCTCTGAATACGGGTTAAATGCTAGTGCTGTGCTAGTTGATTATTACTCGTACAATAAATACTATAGCTTAGAGCCATCCTGCGTCCCTGGTCACCGGTGGATCAAGCCTTCAGAACAACAAAATCAATCAAACAACAACAATCAATTCAAAAATCAATCAAACAACAAACAAAAATTGAACACTTCAGCTAAAAATCTTGTACAGGCTTCTACAGCTGAAAATCTTGTACAGGCTTAAATATTCTACATTCTACAGCTGAAAATCTTGTACAGGCTGAAAATATTCTACATTCTACAGCTGAAAATCTTGTACAGGCTTATACAGCTAAAAATCTTGTACAGGCTGAAATATTCTTCATTCTACAGCTGAAAATCTTGTACAGGCTGAAAATATTCTACATTCTACAGCTGAATATCTTTTACAGGCTTCTACAGCAGAAAATCTTGTACAGGCTGAAATATTCTACATTCTACAGCTGAAAATCTTGTACAGGCTGAAAATATTCTACATTCTACAGCTGAAAATACATTAATTATGTATAGTACATGTATAATACATACTACATTAAATAAATAAAATAGAAAACAAATTATTATTATTATTATTATTGTTATTATTATTAAAATTAATATAATTATACTACATACTACAAAATATTTTCTAACGTCTTATTTAATAATTTAATTTTTTGGTCCATTGTTTGGAGAGCCATGAACACTACAGTTGTAGCATAATATACTGGGTTTCTGCTGAAATATTCTTTAAACGATACTTTCATTATGTTTATAAAAATTGTTGATAAATGCTTGCCACGCTCCTCGAAGGTATTGCTGTTCATGTTGTTAATGTGGACAAATGTTGTTAATGGACAAATGTGGAAATACAAATAATGAATTTCATTCCCGTTAATTGGGATTGCAGCGACTGCAAGAATTTTCCATTTATGTACCGGTCCTTTTTTGCATATTGGTACCACGGCATGTGATAGTCATCCATGTAAATGGAAAATTCTGAGTCGCTTAGTTTCTGTAAATTTACAGTCATGTTAATGCGTCCATTCATTATGTTTCCTTGCATTTTCAGTTCTTCCAATGCGTCCGTTACCAGATTTTCGGGGGCCTCTACCTTTGTGCAATTCATTGCTCGCTTGAAGGCGACCAATATCGTTGACCAGATCATCGTTACGGACGATACCTGGAGGAAGAAAAGTCTGATTCACCTGCTCCAATGTAATTGCCACAATCTACTCACCTTCAGTGTCGTCGTCGTCAACATCCATAGGCAATGTACTAACCAGCCGGTCCAGCGGTCCACACGGCAGATGTTCCTCTGCCTCTTTGTCCTGATACGGCTCGAACAGATTGAGTTCATTTATGTCCTCATCGAAACACGACAATTGCGTCGGCTCCAACAGATTGATTTCATTTATGTCCTCATCGAAACACGACAATTGCGACGGCTCGAACATATCTTCCTCTATGTCCTGATACGGCTCGAACAGATTGAGTTCCTTTATGTCCTCATCGAAACACGACAATTTATGCATTTCTAAATCTATCTTTTTATCCATCTTGGCGCGGTTCTTGGGTTACTCTTATTAACTTATTTCACTCTTTTCTCTATTTTTGTCGATCGTCGAATAACTCGCCTCAGACTTATCGCAGTATAATATCGCATAAAACCTATCGCAGTATCATATCGCAGTATAATATCGCATAAAACTAATTGCAGTATAATATCTCGATCGGTTAGGGTTAATATATGTTGCCTTACAATTATTTTATTTTTATTTTTATACATGTTGAAATCAGGAAACTAGACGCGGAATTATGTGATATTTATCGGTCCGTATCGTATAGCAACAAAATATCTGTAAACGTTCTTCCTTCTTGATCGTCGTATTCGAATAAATGTGTGTTGGCATATCGAGTACATTGGTATTTCTTATAATACTATCGATGAGTAAATACCAAAACCATACATGCCCCGGTGTTTAAAACATAAATAAAGAACACAAAATAAGACAAAGATGTACATTAATTTGGGAGGTGTAAGAATTGACGGGGTGGACAGTGCCCTTGTTAATGTATTATGCGGGATATACTGGGACGATCTGCAAGGCCGGAAAGTGCAAAGCCCGAAAGCACAGGAAATTGCCAACATGACGTTGTCGTTCGGTGGAGCCCAAGTTTGCGACATAAGTACAGCAGGAGTGATTAATTTTTTTTTCTGGACCATCAACGTAAGGGTAAGTAAATTAGTTACATTTATATTATATTCTTCTAATAATGTATTCCATTCAGCGGGGACGACGCACGCGAAGTATGCTGAGCCTGTTACTCCGGTGCAAAATATTTCTGTTCTGATGATATCTCAGGATATTGAGGATATTGACAACAATATGAACGGTGATACGGAGGAGTCGGCCACAACTCAGGATATTGAGGATATTGACAATATGCACGGTGATACGGAGGAGTCGGCCACAACTCAGGATATTGAGGATATTGACAACAATATGCACGGTCATACGGAGGAGTCGGCCACAACTCAAGATATTGAGGAGAATATAGACAACATTTCTGACAATATTCACAATATTTCTGATTATACAGTCAATGATATGGAGTGTACTATTTCTGATGAAATATATGATTCGTCTGAGCCAGTGCACCACGTGGGGGAGAAGCAGGAGCAGGAGGTTCGGGAGGATCCGGACTTAAGTAAGTAAATAAGTAAAATTTAAAAAAAATACATATAATAACTTCTTAATTCTCCAGACATGTTTACTGAAGACATTCTTAGTACTGAAAGTGGAAAGGACAATTTGAAAACACCGATTTCCCCTAAGGCTTCGCCCCCGTGCATGGCTGCAAGTGCAAACTATGTGGCAAAATGATTGGAAGGTTGAGCACCTTGGGAAACCACGTAATGAACCAACATTACACAGCAATAAGAGGTATGGATTCAAGGAATTCGAAGACAATGCAAAAAATTGCTGCCGTTTTTAAGGAAAAAAAAAAGTGACCGTGTTAAGACTATCAGAGGAAACTGGGGTGCCGGCCGAGTATTTAAGGGCGATAGTCATGTGCAGCGATGACTATAAAAAAATTGGGTGCCGCTTGTGGGCCGCCAAGACGGATGCAGAGAAGCTGAAGGACATCAACCAATAACTGTTTCGATTTTTATACCCGATACTCAAAATGAGTATTGGGGTATATTAGATTTGTGGTAAAAGTGGATGTGTGTAACGTCCAGAAGGAATCGTTTCCGACCCCATAAAGTATATATATTCTTGATCAGCATCAATAGCCGAGTCGATTGAGCCCTGTCTGTCTGTCCATCTGTCCGTCTGTCCGTCCCCTTCAGCGCCTAATGCTCAAAGACTATAGGAGCTAGAGCAACAATGGTTTGGATCCAGACTTCTGTGATATGTCACTGCTACAAGACTATTTCAAAACATCGAACATCAAAACAGAATCAAGAAAACAATTTCATTCTTTCTCGCTCTGTCTCTCTCTAACACACAGGTTTCATGGTCGGTTTTGCCAATTGCAAAATATGAGTTCAAGGATCTCAGAACCCATAAGAGCTAGAGCAACCAAATTTGGTTTCCACACTCCTGTGATATCGGACCTTGACCGTTTTGTGTCATTTTTGCAACACCCCCTTCCGCCCCCGCAAAGGACGAAAATCTGGGGCATCCACAAATCTCAGAGACTATTAACGCTAGAGTAACCAAATTTAGTATCCGCTCTCCTGTTAGATATCACTATAAAACGTATATCTCAAAATTTCGTCCCACCCCCTTCCGCCCACACAAAGGACGAAAATCTGTTGCATCCACAATATTTTGCAGATTCGAGAAAACTAAAAACGCAAAATCATAGATAATGACCATATCTATCAGATTGCTGAATCTGGATCAGATCGGATCATTTTTGTAGCCAAAAGCAAGAAATCAATTTGCAGTGGCTACGCAGCGCCCGACGTCACGCTCAGACTGATTTTCTGTCTCTCTCGCACGCACTCTTTGTCGTGTCGTTTAATATTAGCGGCGTCTGCCGGAGGAGAGCCATACTGACTTAGTATCGGGTATAGCTGTAGAGTTGCGGTGTCCGCAGCAACTCACAACGTTCCCCTGTAACGGTTGCGGTTGGACAATACCGATTCAAAGTAGGTTATCGCTATGGTGCTCGGATATCGCATGCAATAACCTTGGGCCAATTATCGCTGCAGGGCATAGTATAGTTGGGGTGGGTGCAAGCAAGCTCGAGGTAGGGAACAGCTGAGCTGAGCTGCCGTAAGTGCTGTGCAGCGCATCGCAACGGAGCTTTCGAAGCCGAGCTTTAAGATCGGTAAGCTCTTATTTAAGCAGTGCAAAAGCACCAGAACGTTCAAAAATCGGTTGAAAATTAATAACCGTGCGCCGAGAAAACTGGCATGAAACTACCCTGGCGAAAAGTGCATATTTGCCTCGCCTCGCCAGCAAGTGTTGTTCTTGTTGCAAACCCGTGCGTCCCGCAGCTCTGCCAGGAGAACCCAACGCTCGTGTCTCCGTGGAAAAGTCCGAAAAACTGGTATGTTAAAGTGCCCTGTAGGGAAAAGTTAGTTTTTTTTCTCAGCCCTCGTGGTTTTGGTTCTGTTTCGCCCATAGGGCCCTGGCCCCGAGCGGTAGCCACCCGGCTCTCCCAAAGTTCTGCCCCACCCACACCAAACTCCCACCCTTGACGGGAGTACTCTTCGGAGTCGACCTTGGTGTGGGGCCGAGATTTTTTTTCCTTTTGGAGTCGTTGAAGCATCCACCTGCCCGGCGACATAACCTCCACCGGCCATCACCCTTGCGCCATATCTAACGTACGCGCATAGAGGGCATAGAGATCACCCCCCCCTATGCGCCGCTAACTCGCTGTCTGCGACGGCCCAGAAGACGCCGCCACGGATCCGGACCCAGATTTCGTAGCATAGTGTAGTTTTAATTGTAATTATTTTTTTTTTGTTCCTTCTGAGCACTTATATGACTATGTAACTTTCCTTAACTCTGCGTCACAGTCCTACCTCGATAGGCGGGAATGTGAAAGTTCTCAAAACGGAATTTATTTTTGCGGGTTGGAGACCGAAAAACTTAATCATAAAGTAACAGACTAAAAAAAAAAAAAAAACTAAAAAAAAAACCTTTTTCATACCCCCCCTATTTACCAATCCCCCTCCGACCTGGGCACACATTAACATGGTTTCCACAGCTCCACAACGAAAGGCGCCTTTCAGCGAGGGACCACTGTATTAAAGCCGTAAGTGACCCAATTTCAATTTTCTCCTTTGCGCCTGTCTTCGTCAAAATCTAAAACGCATGCGCAGCGGCCAGCCGCTGCTGATAAGAGAGCGCAACGCTTGCGTTCCACACGCTCGAAGCTTTTCGGTCTTTTCGGTGCCCATTCTGCTAAGCTTGCCTTGCTCGCATTCCCTGCATTCTTTTAATGCATGGAAACGTAGCCAAGCCATACACTAACCAACATAGAAAAAAAAATCTCCTCAACCCAGAAAAAAAAATAAATAAATTTATAATGTTTAATTAAATTTCGTTTTGGCTCACCATTGCTGATCGCTGGTATGACCCCCGCTGCTTTTGAAGGTTTTTTTGATTTTTATTTTTTTTTCCTTTATACATACCTAATTTACTTATTTCGAATATCCTATATTATATTCCTATCTTTTCTATTTATACTCCACCGTTTATATATACCTATATCTATAAAATTTTTTTTCTCCTTAGGGATTAAGCCTCCTATTTTTTTTTTCATTCCACTAAAATTTTTTTTTGAGTTACCTGCTGATTGTAGTTCAATACTTGTGTTATTTTTGGAAGTGAAACTTGGTTTTTGATTGAAGAAACATGTCTATGATGAAGTACAACGAAATATATTGAATGTTATTAGCAATGAACATGGAGTAGACTTATAATTTCCAAGGGACAGGGTGACGTAATGGGGTAGGGTGAGAAGTTTAGGGATTTCCAGAACCTTCGCACCACTGGAAATCATGGAAGGGTGGGTATAGAATCGTGTGGGTCGACTTCCATCGCAAGACCTCACGCCCGCGAGAGTTTGGAACACGCCGACGAAAGCCCCTAGTACTTTTCGGGTACGCCCTATGATTGTGCCATGTAATGTCCGTTATGCTCGGAATAGGTATAGTGTTGTTTTCGGTGCTCGCTCTCGGTAGAGTCACGGGATTCTAAAAAAATTTAAAGCTTATGTAGTAGGAGTCGAGACGCGGTCAAACGAACCCCCCCAAGTTACCGAATGAGCACGGAACCAAAGAATCCCCCCGGCCGTGACCTCGACATCCCCTCCAATCCATCCCCTACTCACGGATAGAAATATATCGTGGCGCCATAAATTTTTGGCGCCCAACGTGGGGCAGGTTTTTTTTTCCAATGCTATCTACTGTCTATACCCAGTTGGACGCGAGGGTGTAACGTTGTTACATAAATATTTGGCGCCCAACGTGGGGCAGGTTTTTTTTTCAATGCTATCTACTGTCTATACCCAGTTGGACGCGAGGGTGTAACGTTGTTACATAAATATTTGGCGCCCAACGTGGGGCAGGTTTTTTTTTCAATGCTATCTACTGTCTATACCCAGTTGGACGCGAGGGTGTAACGTTGTTACATAAATTTTTGGCCCCCAACGTGGGTCCCTAGCCAAAGTTATAGTGACAGTAAAAAGTATTGGTAACTTTAGCAACAAAATCAGCTATTGGCTCGTCCCACCTATTGCTCGTTTGTATTCATATGCTTAATGCTGACTTTAGTTTTCTCTAAACGATCTGGTCATTGCTCCGATACAATTTTAGAATATTGCGGATTCAGCTTGGATCCTAATACTGGTTGTTCCTCTGAGTTTTATGGGGAAGTCGTCGAGTCTACGACGAAGGGAAGCTTAAGTGATCATCCGGAATTGAGAAAGTAGTTCCTATGTTGACGCATCCTGTCGGGCTAGTCAAACTTGTTGTCTGGAATGTGTATATATGCTGCTTGCGTATTCATACCGAACAAGCGAGATTGGTTTAGGTCGCGTCCTCCAAGCTACAGTTAATTCAGCGGATATTAGTTTCAATAGATTGAATTGTGAGGTTGATTCGGATTTGGTATTGTTACTCTTTGCGCATATCATACGGTTGCATACAATTGCAGAATATTGCATATTTGGTTTCGGCCGGATATCAGTACTGATTGTCCCTGTACGGGTGATGGAAGCACAGAGATGGCGGTCCCAGATTTGGTCTTCACTCATACCCTTACCATTGGCGGGTATTATTCCAGCGGCAGCGGTGGCTGCATATGGTTGTCTGGAACTAGCGCGTATGCTGCTTGCGTATCCTTGCCGAATCATATGTGGACACTTAAACCAGTGCACTGATACTAAGACAATGCAAATTAGAAACACTAGCCCAAACCAAATTAATTCTTTTGTCGCTGTTCCAAAGATTCGCAACTCCTATCCCTATCTTATTATGTCACCCATTAAATGTCACCCTAGGAAAAATTTGGTAGAATATAGTAAAAAAAAAAAAAAAAAAAAAAAAAAAAAATCTTATAAAAAATGCCGCTGCGACATAGTCCTCAGCAAAACAATCCGCTGAGTTCGGAAAACTTTTGCGGCATTTGTTGCTCCGAAATGTCCAATACTCAGCCGTGTTTTTGTACTCCGTGCAATCACGTTTTCCATAAAGCATGTCTGGAAGAATGGTGCCCTCATCACGATGATTGTCCGAACTGTAGCCGAGTATGTACGTTATCGCAAGCAAAACTAGTTGTTGGCAATTGTTCTCCAAACAAGCCGCAGCCGGAACCAACAGAATTACCCGGTCCCTCGGGAATTACTACTCGAAGTCTTGCCAAAGCTTTGGAGGTCGTACAGACCCCGGCAAATGGACATTTTCAGCCAGAGACGGGAAAGATATCCGAGGGAAATGGCAAGAATACCCAATTGAGCCAAATTCCAACGTAGGTTCAGTCCCGGTAGAACGAACCACTAGGCCAGCTCGTTCCAAAAGAACTCGAGCACCAGCCAAAAAGCAGGTCCCGAAGTTCCCGCCAGGTCGATCTTCCGGTCCGGAAGTAGTAGCATACTACTGTGTGTGTGTGTCGGGATTGGATGCTAGCCGTAGCTCCAACCAGACTGAAGCTCCGTCAGCTAATGTCGCCACTCACTCTAGCCCTTGGGAAGCACCCAATGCACGGACAGCCCCTCTAAGCCAGGGGTTGGACTTGGATGTCCTCCAACAGATAATTGAGCGCACTGTGGCCAGAGCCATATCCACTTTGCAGATTCAGCCGCCAGCTAGTCCGCAGGAAGGGTATGCGAGGCCAAATATCCCAACACCAGTTTCATGTATAAACAGCATGACTAGCCTGCGAACGGCCAAGACGGCCAACATTATGCAAAAGTGGAATGTTCCTTTTGATGGTTCTACCGAAGGTTTAGGGGTAGAAGAATTCATTTACCGAGTCAAAACATTAACCGATGAAACCTTGGATAGCGATTTTCTCGGCCTTTGCAAACATTTGCACATTTTGCTGGTTGGCAAAGCGCGCGATTGGTATTGGAGATACCACAAGCAGGTAGATCGCATCGTTTGGACAGAATTTTGTGCAGCTCTTAGACAACAATATAAAGACTATCGTTCGGAGTTTATGAGCAAGGAATTGATTCGAGCTCGAAAGCAACACGTCGGAGAACCCTTCGTCGCTTTTCACGACGCCGTGGCTGGTCTTATAGATAAATTTGGCATTAAAATGGCGGAAGAGGAATTAATAGAAATATTAAAAGCAAATTTGCTTCCCGAAACCCGTCACAAAATCTTATATCAGTCTATTAGCTCAGTTGGTCAATTGAGAAGATTAGTACAGATGCATGAAAATCTAGTGCAGGAGTTACAGAAATCTGACAAGTCTCGGCCACCGGTCGGCCGTCGTTCGATACATAGTCTGGAGGAATCGCGCCCTGAAAGCGATCAAGAAGAGTATGAGGATATCAGCGTAGAGGCCATTCAAAGTTCGACGGCTAAGCGTTCTTGTTGGAATTGTGAGGAGCTTGGACATGTGTGGGAAAATTGTATGGCAGATAGGCGGATATTTTGTTACGGCTGTGGAGCTCCGAATGTCTATAAGCCGCAGTGCCAAACATGCATTCGTAGAGCTTCGGAAAACCGTCAGAAGGGTGCATCCAACAACAGCCGGATGCCCCCAAAAAACCACCATTAATCTTGCCCGTTGACTTAGAGCGAGACAAGAATAGTTTGGCTTCTTGTTGTGAGAAAAGAAAGGAAACGAATACGATCGTAAAGAGAAGTTGTGGGTTTTTACCCTATCCCGAACGGATTCATAAATATTTAGAGGTTCGAAACAGAATTTTTAATGAAAAACCACATGAAGCCCCAAAACGAATCCAGCGTTTAAGAAAACGTTATGATAATGTCAAAAATAACCGTAGACTGTTAGTTTCCGCTATTATTAATAGTCCCAAGGATATGCGCAGTTATGCCGAAGTATCCTTTCTGGTTCGAACAGAACAGGGGCTGTTAGACACCGGCGCAAGTATCAGCTGTATAGGTGCTGAAGTAGCTCAGACTGATTTTTCATCCTTTTCTGAATATAAACTAATAAAAGCCACTGCAAAAACTGCAGATGGCCAAAGTCAACAGATACTGGGGGTATTAAATGTCATCATGCGTTATCGAACTATCGAGAAACCCATGAAGTTATATATAATTCCATCCCTGACACAAAATCTAATCCTAGGTCACGATTTTTGGAGATCCTTTTCGCTGGCCCCAGACATCATTGCCGCTGTCGAGATAAGCTCGAAAGACGATGAGGCAGCCGAACCAGATCCCTTACGTTATCCTTTAACTAGGCAGCAAAACCAACAACTCGAGGTAGTTAAACAGTTATTTCCCAACGCGACGGAGGGACTAGGGCGTACGGCCTTGCTTAAGCATCATATCGATGTAGGTCAGGCCGCCCCCGTAAAACAACGCTTTTACCCGGTTAGCCCAGCGGTGGAAAAGTTGCTTTATGCTGAGGTAGATCGCATGCTCCAACTAGGCGTTATCGAACCGTCATCCAGTGCTTGGAGTTCGCCAATGCGACTGGTTCTCAAGCCCAACAAAGTCCGTCTGTGTCTCGATGCTCGAAGACTGAATGAAGTCACCCGTAAGGATGCCTACCCATTACCAAGTATCGATGGTATTTTTTCCCGGTTGCCCAAGGCAAATATCATAACCAAGCTGGACCTAAAAGATGCATATTGGCAGATTGAGCTCTCTGAGGATTCCAAGTCACTAACTGCTTTTACGGTCCCGGAAGGCCTTTATATCAGTTTAAGGTTATGCCTTTTGGCCTGTGTAACGCTCCATCCACTATGTGTCGTTTGATGGATGAGATCATTCCCCCGGATTTGCGTTACTGCGTCTTTGGATACTTGGACGATCTCTGCATCGTATCAGCAGATTTCTCTTCCCATCTAGCCGTGCTGGTACGACTCGCTGAACAGTTCAGAAAAGCCAACCTGACTCTGAATATTAAGAAGAGTCAGTTCTGTGTCACCAGCGTAAATTATCTTGGATACGTCATCAGTAATGGATGTATTTGCACTGATCCCTCCAAAGTAGCTTGTATAGTGAACTGGCCACCGCCAAGGAATCTAAAACAGGTTCGCGGCTTTCTTGGGGTCTGTGGCTGGTACCGGAGACTCATCCAGAATTTCTCTGAGCTATCCTGTCCTATCACCGAGCTTCTTTCCAACAAAAAGAAATTTATTTGGACCCCGGAAGCACAAGTCGCAATGGACTCTTTAAAAACCGTGTTGACTTCTGCTCCAGTGCTCGAAAACCCAGACTTCGAACAGAAATTTTTCCTCCACTGTGATGCTAGTGATTTTGGTATAGGAGCCGTGCTCGTGCAATTGGTAGATCTGCAGGAAAAGCCAGTAGCGTTTATGTCGAAAAAACTAAGTCGTGCGCAACGTAACTATAGCGTTACGGAGCGCGAGTGCTTGGCCGTAATTCTGGCCATCGAAAAATTCCGTTGCTATCTGGTAACTGATCATTCCAGTTTGTTGTGGCTAATGCGCCAGCAAAACGTGTCGGGGAGGTTAGCTCGATGGATTTTTAGATTGCAGCAATTTAAATTCTCGATATCGCACCGAAAAGGAAAAGATCACATTGTGCCCGATGCTCTTTCCCGATTACATGAACCTGAAGTACCCGCAGTAGTGATGAGTCCTGTGATAGATCTCGAATCCGATGCCTTTCAGGATGAGAGCTACCAACAGTTAAAAGAACAGTATCAGAAAAATTCCTCTCAACTGCCCGATCTGAAGATTATCGACCAATTTCTGTACATTCGAACCGAACACGCAGATGGAAAGGCGGAGCAAGACAGTCGAACTTGGAAGTTATGGGTTCCCGAGCGATTGAAGACCGACGTTCTTAAACAAGCTCATGACAATCCTACTTCAGCGCATGCCGGCATGCAAAAGACCATAGAAAAAGTTCGAAGAAGTCTGTTTTGGCCCGGCTTAGCTAAAGATGTTCGAGAGTATATTCGTAGTTGTGAGGTGTGCAAAGCATGCAAAGCTCCTAATTATACTCTGCGGCCACCCATGGGAAACCACATACCAACGTGTCGACCATTTCAACGATTATACATAGATCTGCTTGGACCTTATCCACGCAGCAAAAATGGACATGTTGGTTTGCTAATTGTCTTAGATCACTTCAGTAAATACCATTGGCTACACCCCCTGAAGAAATTTACTTCCGTAGTAATCCAAGAATTTCTGCTAAAGCATATCTTTCATGCATATGGGGTGCCTGAAACTATTGTTAGCGACAATGGAAAACAATTCAAAGCTACAGAATTCAACGCATTCTTGACACAGCTGGGAATTAAACATATGTACACGGCACTATACTCTCCCCAAAGTAATGCGGCGGAACGAGTAAATCATTCATTGTTAGCTGCCGTGCGAGCATATCTTCAGCAGGATCAGACATACTGGGATCAGCATCTCTCAAGTATATCTTGTTCGCTGCGATCGTCACTACATCAGTCCTTAGGTTGTTCACCATATCGAGCCCTGTTTGGCTTAGATATGCTCACTCATGGGACGGATTATAAGCTTCTGAAGGATTTAGACTTGCTGGAAGAACCCGTTGTCCCGGTAGCTAGGTCAGACAATTTAGCTCTAATTCGAAAAGATATACAGGGCAATATTAAGAAAGCGTATGAGCGCAACGTTGCTCAATACAATTTACGAGCCAAGCCTGTGTCGTTCCGAGAAGGTCAGGAAGTATTTCACCGAAATTTTTCCTTGAGCAAATTCACGCAAAATTTTAATGCCAAATTGGCTCCTAAATTTCTGAAATGTCGCGTGCGGAAAAAACTGGGTAATTGTTTCTACCTCCTGGAAAATCTGCAGGGCCGAGAAATAGGAACCTTTCATGCGAAAGACATTCGATCCTGATTCCCGCTAATATTCCGTCTAACGGTGGCATATTATCGGGTGGTGTAACGGTTGCGGTTGGACAATACCGATTCAAAATAGGTTATCGCTATGGTGCTCGGATATCGCATGCATAAAACGGAACGGGGAAAATCCCACACGGTGGGCGCGCCGCAAAAATCGGTTGAAAATTAATAACCGTGCGCCGAGAAAACTGGCATGAAACTACCCTGGCGAAAAGTGCATATTTGCCTCGCCTCGCCAGCAAGTGTTGTTCTTGTTGCAAACCCGTGCGTCCCGCAGCTCTGCCAGGAGAACCCAACGCTCGTGTCTCCGTGGAAAAGTCCGAAAAACTGGTATGTTAAAGTGCCCTGTAGGGAAAAGTTAGATTTTTTTCTTAGCCGTCGTGGTTTTGGTTCTGTTTGGCCCATAGGGCCCTGGCCCCGAGCGGTAGCCACCCGGCTCTCCCAAAGTTCTGCCCCACCCACACCAAACTCCCACCCTTGACGGGAGTACTCTTCGGAGTCGACCTTGGTGTGGGGCCGAGATTTTTTTTCCTTTTGGAGTCGTTGAAGCATCCACCTGCCCGGCGACATAACCTCCACCGGCCATCACCCTTGCGCCATATCTAACGTACGCGCATAGAGGGCATAGAGATCACCCCCCCCCCCCCTATGCGCCGCTAACTCGCTGTCTGCGACGGCCCAGAAGACGCCGCCACGGATCCGGACCCAGATTTCGTAGCATAGTGTAGTTTTAATTGTAATTATTTTTTTTTTGTTCCTTCTGAGCACTTATATGACTATGTAACTTTCCTTAACTCTGCGTCACAGTCCTACCTCGATAGGCGGGAATGTGAAAGTTCTCAAAACGGAATTTATTTTTGCGGGTTGGAGACCGAAAAACTTAATCATAAAGTAACAGACTAAAAAAAAAAAAAAACTAAAAAAAAAACCTTTTTCATACCCCCCCTATTTACCAATCCCCCTCCGACCTGGGCCCCCATTAACATGGTTTCCACAGCTCCACAACGAAAGGCGCCTTTCAGCGAGGGACCACTGTATTAAAGCCGTAAGTGACCCAATTTCAATTTTCTCCTTTGCGCCTGTCTTCGTCAAAATCTAAAACGCATGCGCAGCGGCTAGCCGCTGCTGATAAGAGAGCGCAACGCTTGCGTTCCACACGCTCGAAGCTTTTCGGTCTTTTCGGTGCCCATTCTGCTAAGCTTGCCTTGCTCGCATTCCCTGCATTCTTTTAATGCATGGAAACGTAGCCAAGCCATACACTAACCAACATAGAAAAAAAAATCTCCTCAACCCAGAAAAAAAAATAAATAAATTTATAATGTTTAATTAAATTTCGTTTTGGCTCACCATTGCTGATCGCTGGTATGACCCCCGCTGCTTTTGAAGATTTTTTTGATTTTTATTTTTTTTTCCTTTATACATACCTAATTTACTTATTTCGAATATCCTATATTATATTCCTATCTTTTCTATTTATACTCCACCGTTTATATATACCTATATCTATAAATTTTTTTTTCTCCTTAGGGATTAAGCCTCCTATTTTTTTTTTCATTCCACTAAAATTTTTTTTTGAGTTACCTGCTGATTGTAGTTTAATACTTGTGTTATTTTTGGAAGTGAAACTTGGTTTTTGATTGAAGCAACATGTCTATGATGAAGTACAACGAAATATATTGAATGTTATTAGCAATGAACATGGAGTAGACTTATAATTTCCAAGGGACAGGGTGACGTAATGGGGTAGGGTGAGAAGTTTAGGGATTTCCAGAACCTTCGCACCACTGGAAATCATGGAAGGGTGGGTATAGAATCGTGTGGGTCGACTTCCATCGCAAGACCTCACGCCCGCGAGAGTTTGGAACACGCCGACGAAAGCCCCTAGTACTTTTCGGGTACGCCCTATGATTGTGCCATGTAATGTCCGTTATGCTCGGAATAGGTATAGTGTTGTTTTCGGTGCTCGCTCTCGGTAGAGTCACGGGATTCTAAAAAAATTTAAAGCTTATGTAGTAGGAGTCGAGACGCGGTCAAACGAACCCCCCCAAGTTACCGAATGAGCACGAAACCAAAGAATCCCCCCCGGCCGTGACCTCGACATCCCCTCCAATCCATCCCCTACTCACGGATAGAAATATATCGTGGAAATGTTACACCCCCTCGTTAATTTTAATTTTTGATTTGGCTTGAGTAGACTGATCCAGAGAAGCTGAAGGACATCAACCAATAACTGTTTCGTTTTTTAATTTTAATATTTGATTTGAGTAGAAAAACTCGCCTGTTATTCGTAAATGTAACGACTGAAAATAAACTTATTGACAAAAAAGGGAGGAGTATTTATATTGTGTGGGCGCCTTTGGGCCAAGAAATCATCAAAGTTATTCACGTCGCACAGTTTGGGAAAAAACTGGACTGGAGTGGAGTCGACTGGAGGGACTGCAATGACACTTGCCGGCTGGCGGCCTCTTGGAAATTTTAATCCTCGTTAAGCTTCTGGTCAACCGCCTGGCTGGTCTGCTTGAGCGCTCCATCGAATGGATTAACCTTCGCTCTGGATATACTGGATGCCCTTTTGGATTACAGGACTACCCTCTTTAGCGCCTTTGAATGGATAAACAAAGTGCATGTCCTACATGGATTACAGCCGTATAGCGCATCATAAAAGGTAAGAAATCAAGCCACAAATTGAATGCCGAACACAGCAAATGCTTAACCCATGACACCACCAAAAGGGGGAGAGGGAGTAGAGGGGGATGAGTGCCCCCTATTAATCCTAAGTTCTTCCTGTGATTTTATGTAAATTTGTACACGGGGAACAGAGGACTCCAAAGAGACCACTCGAGCAGCAATTCAATGTACAAATGACAGGTTGGCTGTGACACAAAACAGCAGCTTAAGGAAGATGTAAAGCCAAGCAAAAATATACCCCCCACCTCCCCCACTCAGCTTAACACTTAACCATTAACTCCTTAATCCCAGAATGGTAGCCAACATTTCGGCCACACCAAGGAGTATGGTGCCATGGTATTTATCGCAAGCCCTATCCCAAACCAACAAAGCCGATCAACTATTGCAAGTCGCAGCTCTGCCCAGGGAAAGTACGTCACCTGACCTGTGATTCGAAACACAGCATCGAAGTGGGCCCTGAACTATCACTTGGAGCCGTTCAGAACTGGCTCTGGAAATCATTCAGTACGAATATCTGGAGAGAGCGGCACAACACAGAGAACGGCAGCAAATATCGAAAGCACAGGGAACATAAAGTAAATAAAAATACAAATACAAAACAAAGCCCATGAACGAATATTTCCTCACAGGTGCTGGAATAAGATGAATCCAACTATTAACAATCCACGTTCCCCATTCACCCGCTCGCGGGGTATTTTCGGATCCATGGGATCCTTCGTCTTTACCGACCAGCAGCAGCAGCAGCCGGGGCTGCAGGTCCCCCCCGCCCCCCCGCTGCAGGTCGGTTCCGCCGACAAGAATGGACTCAATGCGATGCCCTTCCTAGGCCAAATCCACACCAGTCATCTGCTGTCCCGCCCAATGGGTCCAATAGGTCACGCTCACCCCCCCCCCCCCCCCCTTTCCCTCCGATGGGGGATTCAGATGGGTGAGCGGCAGCAGCCCAGACTACCCTTCCCCCCAGGACATAACTTACCCCCGGCTCCCCTGCAGATTCAATGCTGTGCCACAGATGGCTTCGATGGGACCACCGCCCGTGTTGAGCTCCCTCTGGACAGGCGGTGCTTCTCCGGACAGCCGCGGAGACTACTACGACGACCCCCACGAAGAGTACTCCGACTGCCGCTACGAGGGCGACTACGAGGGCGACTACTCGATGCCCACCGAGGAGGACCAAGAGGAGGAGTCGTGCTCCTGTCAGAGCCAGACCTGTCAGAGCCAGAGAGAGATCAGCTCGATAGAGCGCACCGAGTCGGACTCGGAGTGGGAGGAGCTCTCCGACGGCCCTTCCCCCAGGGTCTCCCCGCTGGAGTCCCTCGGCGCACCTCGTCTTGGAGACCGCTGTGGTCAAGGTCGTGCTGCTGGTGCTGCAACTGCTGTGCTGCGCGGTGTTCTGGCTGGTCGAGAAGACCGTGGGCTTCAACGAAACCGTCGGCTCGAAGCGCCACCGATTGTGGAACAGCAAGTTCAAGCTGCGCACCATCCAGCGCCAGTTGCTGTGGCGCATGGCCAATGCCCGGGGCGACGATACGCTCGTCTTCTTTGCCGTGCTCATGACCACGCCCTGGCTGTTCTCCCTCAGCCTCCTGGGATTCATCCTGTCCCTGGCGGCGCTCCTGAAGAAGACCGTCGAGCAGCTGGTGTTCCAGATACGCCGGCACCTCGTGCCCTAGGGGCAGCCATCGAGCAGAAAGCAGCAAGCAGTATCCAATCACACACTGACAGAAGACACACGGCCACACGGCCACACGACCGACACTCCACCCCTCCCCTCAGAGATGATTGCACTTCCACTTGGGCATCTATTTTCGTTGATGCTGGCATCGCAATACACGGAATCGTCTCTCCGTTTTTGGCCGCAATGAAAATAGATACCGAAATATTCGAAATTCAAAGTCAATTCCCACGAGAGAGAGCGAGACAGGCCTTCTTCTTTTGGTTTACGGCCTTTCTTTCTTCTGCCTTTGACATCGCCCACTCCACTCTCTTTATTTTTCTTGCATTAAATTGGCAATAATATGAACTCGCCCTATCTTTCTGCTTAGTAGTATTCCCCTGTCGCCGATAGCCCGCATCCTCTGCGTTCCAGAATCTGCGGAAGTTTCCAGCGGGGGCTACTGGCGTGCATCAGCCGTCGAGTAGATTGAATGGGAACGCTGCCAGCATATATGTACTATGTGTGTGTGTGCCCAACTAACGCAGACAACTGCGTTCTAGAATGAAATATTAATTCATTGGATACGCACACACAGATCCGCCTTCATCGCTCTCTGTTTCCCTCGGAGGGTGGCAGGGTACTGGGTGTCTACGCTGCTCGGCGCTGGCCTGTATCTAATCGCGCCTGCCTTGCTGTGTACCCACTGTAGATGCATATGTACATACAGTTGTTAATCAATGTCCGTTGATTGTCGCATCGTTGCTTGGAAGGGGAATCCCCCTAATTTTAAAGCTGGGATCCTATGCCAGAGCAGAACGCAACACTTTTCATATCCCACCTTGGGTTTCCTTAACCAATCCCATAACTTTCGACATTGACAATGAGGCTTCATCAGCATTCGTTCGCTCACAGTCATTATCATAATGATGATGATAATGATAATAATGTGCATGTGTGTGGTGTGTGACTCTCGTTTAGGACCTGAGCTCAAAAGTGCAATGCACGGCAGAAAAATCAACACAAGCTGATTCAAGGGGTAAAGATATGTATCTTTGGCACACCGAAGTGCCGACACTCTTTCAATTCAAGCTTGTTCACAGCCCAGCGATTCGCAAATGCGGCCAATGAGTATGTGTTGTGAGTATATAACAGCCCATCCGATCCGATCAGGCGATTCATCAGTGAAGATTTTCTCTCCTTTCGCTTTTCTGCCTAGTGGGGTCCCAAGTGTGGGAAAAGCCATGAGGGCGTGAAACTCAAGAAAAGCATGAAGAAAATTACGATTGAACCGGTGACTAGCTCATGGTCTTCCTCGAGCGAACCGACTGCCTTTGTTCAACTGGGACGATGAAGTCTGAGCGTGTCCATCTCGGCCAGTGAGAACTTGCTCGTAGCGGGTCAGCAGATTGGTGCGGACAATGGCGCCGTTCAGTTCCGCCTGGGCCTTGATGGCCTGTTGGAAAAGAGAGGGGAGAAAACAGTTGGATAAAGCCGAGGAAGAAAAGGAAATATAAACCCACCTGAGTATCGCTGACAGCCAGACCATTCAGGAGATTGAACAGCACAATGGTCATGAAGAACACAAAGAGCAGGAAGATCAGGTAAGTGTTGACGCTTTCAAACTTTATGTCACCGGCATCAAATTCTCCCGTGAGCATCACAATCGTCTTGATGAGCGCCTCGATGGGCACGGAGAATGTGTTGAAGTGACCATCATCCAGGAATCCACCTGGGGCTTGCCAAACAGTATGTAGAAGCACAGACTAAACGTAAGCACAAAGATCGAGTAGAGAGCAAAGCTCTTGATGAAGCTCCTGGAGACGGCGCGCTGTCTGCGCTGCTGCTCAGCGATGAGCCTGTTTGCCCTTAGCAGACTGCGAGCCTTTTTGAAGGCGGCACATCCTTTATAGCAACTCACATGCTTTCCGCTACAATTGGCGCATTTAGGGTCTCCCTGCCTGGGTTTCCTGCAGGCTGTTGAGGGGTGATCTGCGCATTTCATGCATTTAAATGGCCGTCTACAATAATTTTTTGTATGGCCAAATTCCTGACACCGATGACACTGAGCTGGGTCGCGTGGCTTGGCTTGTCTCTCGAACGAAACGCATTGGTTGGCCAGTTGTTTTATGGCAAGTATTGCCTCATGGCCGCCATCCGCCTTGGGCTGTATTTCCACCTCAAATATGTTTAGTGGCCTCCCATTGAATCTATGTTTTAGGCATCGGATAAACTGGGCAGTATACCCGAGCCGTTCCAGCTCATCAGTTATCCAGCTGCTTGGCGTAGTGTGGTGCAGATGCCGAACTATGACACGGTAGCCCCTGTCACTGCGCGGCTGGTGTGTATGGAGTTGGGTGTCATCTTCGGCAAGGCCATTCTGGATGGCGTTATACGTAGCCATGTCGTCACACTGGACTCTGAGTCCACTGTTGGCCATGATTTGGTCGTAAATTTCCCTACGTTCTGATTGCTGTTCAATTTATTTATGAGGGGTACAATTGCTGGCACCAGGGGCAGGAAGAGTGTAGGGACCTTGGTGCTACGTATTGGCGGTTGAACGGGCGTTAAATTTGTATTAATGGCTGGCTGATGTTGCGGCTGATGAATCTCCGTCTCCATCTGTTGTCTTTCTGACTCCGTCATTTGTGGCTCCCTATGTTGTTGGACCTCACACTGTTGACCAACCGTCGGCGACTCTTGCTCTGACTCCATCTGTCGGGTCTCCTGATGTAGTCTTTTGGCAAATCGGCTCTTGAACATAGGCGTATTTAATGTCAGGCAGGCATAAACGTCATCATCCGAATCCGTTTCGATCGCCGCGCATCTTCGTTTGAGCGGCGAGCGAAACGAATTTTCGGTCAAGTTGGCCTTTGCTATAGGGGTAAGGGGCAGGGGCAGGGGCGGCTCATTATCCAACAGCGGAGGCACATTATTTAGCCATTCTTTTACATTGTGTGCGTCCGCCTGTGTCAATGTAGGTAACAAGCATTTTCTGCTCCTGCTAGTGGTGGTACCTTTTGCTGTCGTCAATTGTTTTTGCTGTTGCTGGTCATTAATTTGTTGTATGCCGGTTAAAGGTTCGGCATAAGTCAATGTGTTTGTTATACCCGATACTCAAAATGAGTATTGGGGTATATTAGATTTGTGGTAAAAGTGGATGTGTGTAACGTCCAAAAGGAATCGTTTCCGACCCCATAAAGTATATATATTCTTGATCAGCATCAATAGCCGAGTCGATTGAGCCATGTCTGCCTGTCCGTCTGTCCGTCTGTCCGTCCGTCCGTCTGTCCGTCTGTCCGTCCCCTTCAGCGCCTAGTGCTCAAAGACTATAAGAGCGAGAGCAACGATGTTTTGGATCCAGACTTCTGTGATATGTCACTGCTTTAAAAATATTTGAAAACTTCGCCCCGCCCACTTCCGCCCCCACAAAGGGCGAAAATCTGTGGCATCCACAATTTTAAAGATATAAGAAAACCAGAAACGTAGAATTGTAGAGAATGACCATATCTTTAAGACTGCGGAATCTGAATTGGATCGTATCATTATTATAGCCAGCATCAAGAAAACAATTTCATTTTTTCTCGCCCTGTCTCTCTCTAACACACACGTAGCATAGTCGGCTTTGCTTAGAGTAAAACATTAGCGCCTAGATCTCAGAGACTACAAAAGCTAGAGCAACCAAATTTGGTATCCACACTCCTAATATATCGGACCGAGACGAGTTTGTTTCAAAATTTCGCCACACCCCCTTCCGCCCCCGCAAAGGATGAAAATCTGGGGATATTCAAAAATCTCAGAGACTATTAAGGCTAGAGTAACCAAATTTAGTATCCGCACTCCTGTTAGATCTAGCTATAAAACGTGTATCTCAAAATTTCGCCCCACCCCCTTTCGCCCACACAAAGGACGAAAATCTGTTGCATCCACAATATTGCACATTCGAGAAAACTAAAAACGCAGAATCATAGATAATGACCATATCTATCAGATTGCTGAATCTGGATCAGATCAGATCATTTTTATAGCCAATAGGAACAAATCAATTTGCAGTGGCTACGCAGCGCCCGACGTCATGCTCAGACTGATTTTCTGTCTCTCTCGCACGCACTCTTTGTCGTGTCGCTTAATATTAGCGGAGTCTGCCGGAGGAGAGCCATACTGACTTAGTATCGGGTATAACCGTAGATTTGCGGTGTCCGACTCACAACGTTCCCCCTCGTTTTTGTTTTGGTGTTGGCGTAGGTCAGGGTAGCTTCGTTTGGTTTGCTGTTTGTGTTTGTGTTTCGTTTTGCGTTTTGTTGCGGCGTTGTCGGCTTTGTCGGCGGGAGTGAGCAAGCATCTCTCTTTTTGTCATGTTTTCTTGTGTGCATGTTTGGCGGCAAACGTTCTAGGGCTTGCAGAGACGCGCTTTCGTTTTGTTTTTGCGCCGAGGGTTCAGATGCTGAGAGAGCGCAAGCGTCGCTCTCTATGATGCTTGAGTGAGTTGTTTCGATTGTTTGGCGCGAAAACATATGGGCGTAGTTCTTGTTTTTATTGTGTGCATTTAAATGCTCTTTGGTGAGAGCGAAAGCGCCGCTATCTTTGGCAGCCGTTGCGCTTTCGCTTCTGGGAGCAATTTTTGTCGGCGTCTTTGTCGGTGTCTTTGATGATTGTTCATGTATGCAGGCGTCAGTTTTTTTTTTTGTGATTGGCGGCATTTTTTTTTATATATAGACTCCTGTCCAAGAAGCGACGCTCAAACTCCAGAACCGTCGCTCCCAAGGAACTCGGAGAACTCTCTGGCGACTCCATCTCCAACTCACCCGCTTCGGCTGATGTTTTTCTTGCCGAGTTGTCCAATAAATCCATATTATAGTTCGTCAATCTTGGAGCAAGTGCGTCAGTATGGTGGCCTGGTCCAGTTGCGTCAGTAGCCTTGATTTTCTTTCCTCTTTTATTGCAGCTAGATTTTAGCTGCGTGGTCCAGAGTTTATTGAGTTTATTGGCTTCACTGTATTACGGCGCCGATCACAGATGATTAGATTGCATTAATTGCAATTATTTGGCACATATAGTTCATTTCCCGGTTCATACATGTATTTTAAAGCATTTAAAATTCCACAAATAACAACAAAACACAGGTCATGTGTTTTTTGTAATGTAATTTAATGCGAGTGCACGACCAAGTTGCGCACACTCGCCCGCCAGATTTGCTACTGGCGGAATTTATTTCAGCTTTTTCTTATTACCCTTACATTGGCAATTTACATTTAAGCTTGACTTACAACAATAATGTTCTTTTGAATTTTTGCGGGCAATTGACATTAACATTAACATCTAGAGACATGTTTACATTCTATCAGTCTGGCAGCCCTATTTTGACATTCGCAACAATTGACGTGCATTTATACAAGCAGGTGGTCGCAAAGAGATGAGTATTTGGACAAAATTGCAACATTAATGACATTTATAGACTAATTTAATTCTATTTATTTTCTATTTCAGGTACTGGAGGATCATCGTCGTCGTCTGGAGCACTGTGGATGGCACAGGGCGCATCCGCCTCAGCGCTGGAAGTGCACGTGTGAGTGATGCAGCAGATCACGCATCTGCGGCATCAGAATTGGCAGAGGCTGGATCCAGGAGAGAAGTTGGCGTGAATTGTGATGGTGTTTGGCGAGCGACTCTGGTCCGGCCGCCCACGTTGCTTCTACCTGGAGATCTGGGGATTGGCACTGGTCCGGCCAATCGGGGTGCGTTGACCAGTGGACATGGCCGCAAATGAGTGCGGATTGGCTGCATCCGAGTGGCTGCTGGTCCGGCCACCCAGGATGCACTGTCGATGTAGATGGAGATGGAGCGCTGGCCAGAGTCATCCGTATTGGCTGGCCTCGTCGTTGGATTGCCGCTGCCGTTTTGTGATGATGATGGCGTGTCGTCATGGCCATCGGTTGACGGCAGCGTAATCGGAGGGGCGTCCGAATTGGGCCCAACTTGCAACACAATGTTGCGGTTGGTGGCGAGGCTGATCTGTGAGTGTATTGTCAGGTAAGTGTGATTAGTAAAAGAATTGGCTATTTTGTGTTGATGCGTGAATTGATGTTTTCCTTCTTTTAGCGGCAGCCCGGATGTTGATGGCGACGACGATAGGGCCTTCAAATTTCGCCCATTTGGCAGGAATTGGATGGCGAAATTGACGAGGCACCTGCTGGAGAGGCATCTCTATCGGAGGCGTGGCAGGTACGTATGTTTTGTGTGAGTTTGGACCATTTTGTGTTGAAGTGTGTATTGACGTCATTTTGTTTTATTTCAGTGGCTGCTCTGGACCTGTGCGGTGAATTGTCAGGAGAGTCGTCAATATATTCCAAGAGTCGTCAAATTAGCAGCAAAAGTTTGGACTATTTGTCGTGGTATCTGCTGGTGGGGCAGCTCTGTCGATGGCGTGTCAGGTGAGTACGTATTGGTCATTTTTCATTTTTCGTGGTTAAGAGTTAATGGTTTCCATCAGTTTTTAGTGGCTGCTTTAGGACCGACTTTTGGGCTCAGTAGTCAGAGTAGAAGCTATCGTAGGCGTCTATGATCTCCGCTATCTCGTCGTCAAATGAATTGTCGTCCGTCCACAGGTCGTCGCCATCGTCGCTGAGTGCTTCGCAGTCCATATCAGAATCCTCCGATACGGCTGCGGCGTCAGGTTGTGTATTGGCGGCGGGTCTTGTAGGTATTGGTGCTGCTGCTGGTGTCTGTGTTGGAGGATTGGCCACTGCTGAGCCACTGCCCTTTGCTTCCGTCAGGTTTGTAATTAATCTGGTTAGTTCTTGCAGTCTTTTCTCCAAGTTTTCAATTTTGACGGCGTACTCTTTTAAGATTTCCACACACTTGCCATCGCATTGGATGGCTGGCTGCTGCTGATGATGGGGATTTCTCGGTGTCTGAACACGTTTAGGAGTTGGCTGCACCCGTTGATCGCGCTGGCATTGGCGCCCCTTGGCCTGTGGCTGGGAATGATGGCCGCGATGCTGGTGCTGCTGCTGGTGCTGCCGACCCAAATTGTGTCCGCGCTGCTGCTGTTTTTGATTTTGTTGCTGCTGCTGCTCATCCCTTAGCTTCTGCTGGATCTTGGCCAAATGGTTTTCGGCCGGATTGGCTTGCGCACCTCGGCTATACAAGGGCCTGCGGGTGTTGGGCGTTGCTGCTGCAGCTGGTGTTGGTGCTGCTGGTTTGGCCCCCTGTCGGCCGCTTGAATGCTGCTGTTGCTGTTGGGGTTGGTGTTGTGGCCGCTTCTTTTGAGATGGCTGCTGCTGCTTGGGGGCGTGGATATGGGGCTGCTGTTGCTGGGAAGGACGACGACTGCTCTTCGGCTGTTGCCGTTCAGCCGCGCGTGGCTGCTGCTGCTGCTCAGCATTCCCAGACCGCAACACCCTGCTGTAGGAAGGCCTGCCATTGCCTCTGGTGCCTGTGTTTGCTGTCTGCTGTTGTTGTTGCTGGGATTGGCGATTCGGCTGCTGAGTTTGTGGACGTTGTTGTTGGTCAGTTGGCTGCTGTGGCTGCTGGCGTTGCTGTTGATACTGCTGCTGCTCAGCGATGAGCCTGTTTGCCCTTAGCAGACTGCGAGCCTTTTTGAAGGCGGCACATCCTTTATAGCAGCTCACATGCTTTCCGCTACAATTGGCGCATTTAGGGTCTTTCTGCCTGGGTTTCCTGTTGGCTGTTGAGGGGTGATCTGCGCATTTCATGCATTTAAATGGCCGTCTACAATAATTTTTTGTATGGCCAAATTCCTGACACCGATGACACTGAGCTGGGTCGCGTGGCTTGGCTTGTCTCTCGAACGAAACGCATTGGTTGGCCAGTTGTTTTATGGCAAGTATTGCCTCATGGCCGCCATCCGCCTTGGGCTGTATTTCCACCTCAAATATGTTTAGTGGCCTCCCATTGAATCTATGTTTTAGGCATCGGATAAACTGGGCAGTATATCCGAGCCGTTCCAGCTCATCAGTTATCCAGCTGCTTGGCGTAGTGTGGTGCAGATGCCGAACTATGACACGGTAGACCCTGTCACTGCGCGGCTGGTGTGTATGGAGTTGGGTGTCATCTTCGGCAAGGGCATTCTGGATGGCGTCATACGTAGCCATGTCGTCACACTGGACTCTGAGTCCACTGTTTGCCATGATTTGGTCGTAAATTTCCCTACGTTCTGATTGCTGTTCAATTTATTTATGAGGGGTACAATTGCTGGCACCAGGGCAGGAAGAGTGTAGGGACCTTGGTGCTACGTATTGGCGGTTGAACGGGCGTTAAATTTGTATTAATGGCTGGCTGATGTTGCGGCTGATGAATCTCCGTCTCCATCTGTTGTCTTTCTGACTCCGTCATTTGTGGCTCCCTATGTTGTTGGACCTCACACTGTTGACCAACCGTCGGCGACTCTTGCTCTGACTCCATCTGTCGGGTCTCCTGATGTAGTCTTTTGGCAAATCGGCTCTTGAACATAGGCGTATTTAATGTCAGGCAGGCATAAACGTCATCATCCGAATCCGTTTCGATCGCCGCGCATCTTCGTTTGAGCGGCGAGCGAAACGAATTTTCGGTCAAGTTGGCCTTTGCTATAGGGGTAAGGGGCAGGGGCAGGGGCGGCTCATTATCCAACAGCGGAGGCACATTATTTAGCCATTCTTTTACATTGTGTGCGTCCGCCTGTGTCAATGTAGGTAACAAGCATTTTCTGCTCCTGCTAGTGGTGGTACCTTTTGCTGTCGTCAATTGTTTTTGCTGTTGCTGGTCATTAATTTGTTGTATGCCGGTTAAAGGTGCGGCATAAGTCAATGTGTTTGTTATACCCGATACTCAAAATGAGTATTGGGGTATATTAGATTTGTGGTAAAAGTGGATATGTGTAACGTCCAAAAAGAATCGTTTCCGACCCCATAAAGTATATATATTCTTGATCAGCATTAATAGCCGAGTCGATTGAGCCATGTCTGCCTGTCCGTCTGTCCGTCTGTCCGTCCGTCCGTCTGTCCGTCTGTCCGTCTGTCCGTCCCCTTCAGCGCCTAGTGCTGAAAGACTATAAGAGCGAGAGCAACGATGTTTTGGATATTTCAAAATTTTGCCCCGCCCACTTCCGCCCCCACAAAGGGCGAAAATCTGTGGCATCCACAGTTTCGACGATACGAGAAAACTAAAAACGCAGAATCGTAGAAGACTATATGACTATATGACGTATGACTATATCTTCTAGAGTGCAAAATCTGAACCAGATCGTATAATTATTATAGCCAGAATCAAGAAAACAATTTCATTTTTTCTCGCCCTGTCTCTCTCTAACACACACGTAGCATAGGCGGCTTTGCTTAGAGTAAAACATTAGCGCCTAGATCTCAGAGACTATAACAGCTAGAGCAACCAAATTTGGTATCCACACTCCTAATATATCGGACCGAGACGAGTTTGTTTCAAAATTTCGCCACACCCCCTTCCGCCCCCGCAAAGGATGAAAATCTGGGGATATTCACAAATCTCAGAGACTGTTAAGGCTAGAGTAACCAAATTTGGTATCCGCACTCCTGTTAGATCTCACTATAAAACGTATATCTCAAAATTTAGCCCCACCCCCTTCCGCCCACACAAAGGACGAAAATCGGTTGCATCCACAATATTGAGGATACGAGAAAACTAAAAACTCAGAATCATAGATATTGAGGGGGAACGTTGTGAGTTGCTGCGGACACCGCAACTCTACGGTTATACCCGATACTAAGTCAGTATGGCTCTCCTCCGGCAGACGCCGCTAATATTAAACGACACGACAAAGAGTGCGTGCGAGAGAGACAGAAAATCAGTCTGAGCGTGACGTCGGGTGCTGCGTAGCCAGTGCAAATTGATTTGTTCCTTTTGGCTATAAAAATGATCTGATCTGATCCAGAGTCAGCAATCTGATAGATATGGTCATTATCTATGATTCTGCGTTTTTAGTTTTCTCGAATGTGCAATATTGTGGATGCAACAGATTTTCGTCCTTTGTGTGGGCGGAAGGGGGTGGGGCTAAATTTTGAGATATACGTTTTATAGTGAGATTTAACAGGAGTGCGGATACCAAATTTGGTTACTCTAGCCTCAATAGTCTCTGAGATTTGTGAATATCCCCAGATTTTCGTCCTTTGCGGGGGCGGAAGGGGGTGTGGCGAAATTTTGAAACAAACTCGTCTCGGTCCGATATATTAGGAGTGTGGATACCAAATTTGGTTGCTCTAGCTTTTGTAGTCTCTGAGATCTAGGCGCTAATGTTTTACTCTAAGCAAAGCCGACTATGCTACGTGTGTGTTAGAGAGAGACAGGGCGAGAAAAAATGAAATTGTTTTCTTGATGCTGGCTATAATAATGATACGATCCAATTCAGATTCTGCAGTCTTAAAGATATGGTCATTCTCTACAATTCTACGTTTCTGGTTTTCTTATATCTTTAAAATTGTGGATGCCACAGATTTTCGCCCTTTGTGGGGCGGAAGTGGGCGGGACGAAGTTTTCAAATATTTTTGTAGCAGTGACATATCACAGAAGTCTGGATCCGAAACATCGTTGCTCTAGCTCTTATAGTCTTTGAGCACTAGGCGCTGAAGGGGCCGGACAGACGGACAGACGGACGGACAGACAGGGCTCAATCGACTCGGCTATTGATGCTGATCAAGAATATATATACTTTATGGGGTCGGAAACGATTCCATCTGGACGTTACACACATCCACTTTTACCACAAATCTAATATACCCCAATACTCATTTTGAGTATCGGGTATAACGAGGGGGAAAGTTGTGAGTTGCTGCGGAGACCGCAACTCTACAGTTATTCCCGATACTAAGTCAGTATGGCTCTCCTCCGGCAGACGCCGCTAATATTAAACGACACGACAAGGAGTGCGTGCGAGAGAGACAGAAAATCAGTCTGAGCGTGACGTCGGGTGCTGTGTAGCTAGTGCAAATTGATTTTTTCCTTTTGGCTATAAAAATGATCTGATCTGATCCAGATTCAGCAATCTGATTGTGGAGATAATGTTTTTTATCCCCAATCGGCTGACTAATTATTTCGAATTAAATAAAGTTCGGCGCAGAAATAAAGATACGATATGTTCTTTAATGCGTGACATCCTAATTGCAAGTGTGGCTTGCCTGCCCTTTACATTGCCGCTCCGATCGCTAAGCGCAGCTTCGCTCGGCCGACGTCGGTAGGCAGACGCAAAGCGGAGATAGCGAAGAGCGAGCTGGCAGAGAGCGTTAAGCAGGGCAAGCAAGCGCAAAGCTTTAACAAACAAATGAGTGACATAGACATAAGTAACAAACAAAATAAGCGGCTGAGGGCCAAGAATTAGGTGCTATTTGGCAAGCAGCTAATCGGCTGGGTTCTGCTCCGAACATTCACCCCCCGTTGGAAGGCAAAGGCTTTCAACAGATCCATCCTGAAGGGGCAGAACCGCTATTTTTCCAACGGCCCTCTTGAAGATGCTTGCTTGGGCGCAGCTGGCGGCTACGCTGGGATGATCGTCGAACGCAGCAATCGGCGCTTCTTTACGAAGGCGGCTTGTCGTGATTACGTCTTGATCATCGGGAACCTCTGTAATTGCATAGAATGGCAGGAAATTTGGCAATGTAGAAATTGTTGAAAGTTGAATTTCATTTAGCGTGGATCTGATTCTCCGATCGCAGTTTTTCCACTTGCACCTGGCACTCGAGCAGCTGCTTCCTGCATTGCTGCTCTAAGTTTTGGTACTCCAGCGTTGTGGGTCGAAAATCGTCAATAGAGATGCACGAGGAATTTTCAAAAGCGGCTAAAGCTGCACGCTTATTCTCCGAGCTATCAATGCTTCCTGATACTATCCAACCAAGTTTAGTCTCCTGCAATGTTGGCAATTGGGCTGATAGTCGAATCTGTCCGACGCACATTAAATCGAAGAACAAACCAGAACCTATCAACAGATCGATACGTTGGGGCTTGGAGAAATTAGGATCAGCTAGTTTTAGATTATTCGGCATTGGCCAATCCTTTGCGTCTACGCCGAAGTTAGGCTGCATTTCCGTAATTGAGTTGGTGACAATTGCAGCGAAGGAAGCTCGATAGCTTGCGTCCTGGGATTGTACAACTATATGTACAGACTTGCTCGAAGGTAGAATGGAATCTCCGATTCCAGAGATGTGAACATAAGACGAGCGATGATCCAACTGCAACTGATCAGCAAGTCTAGATGTTACAAAGTTTGCCTGTGATGCAGAATCCAAAATGGCACGACATGGGACAAGTGCTCCATAACGAGCTGTTACATGGACGAGGGCAGTAGGTAGCAACACGTTCTGGCTAGGCTGAGATTTCTGGATCGAGGGGGAGGGCTAGAACACCCGCTTGCTAGAAGCACAGTCGCGGCCTCTTGCTGGATCGATTCCTCGGCCGGTGAAGAGGAAGATGAAGCACCAGTTCCCGATGGAATGTGGAGAAGCGTGTGATGTTTGGCCTGGCAATGCCTGCAAAGTCCTGACCTGCACCTCTGCAATTCATGGCCTTTGTTGAGGCAGTTCAAACACAAGCGGCTCTTCTTTGCTTCTTTGTATCGTTCAAACGCAGAGAGATTCAGGAATGCCTGACATCTAGATATGTAATGCTCGGAGGAATTGCAATGGTTACATATGGGGTTAGGATGGTCGTTACTGGAGGTGATAAGGGTGACAGGTTTGTCTTCTCCCACCTGTTGACTAGGTCTTGCTGCCATGGCTGATCCCAGATTCTCCAGCATCCGACATCTCGCTTCCAAAAATGAGGCCATGCTTGACCACCGAGGCAATCCTGACGTCGGCAAGTTCTCTTCCCATTTCTCCTTTGTTTTGTGGTCCAGTTTCGTGCCTATGATGAAGATCAGCAACCCATCCGAAATCTCCTGCGGGGTCGCCAAGGTCTGAAGTGCACGCAAGTCCCCTTCCGCCCCGCAAAGGACGAAAATCTGGGGATATTCAAAAATCTCAGAGACTATTAAGGCTAGAGTAACCAAATTTGGTATCCGCACTCCTGTTAGATCTTACTATAAAACGTGTATCTCAAAATTTCGCACCACCCCCTTCCGCCCACACAAAGGACGAAAATCTATTGCATCCACAATATTGCACATTCGAGAAAACTAAAAACGCAGAATCATAGATAATGACCATATCTATCAGATTGCTGAATCTGGATCAGATCAGATAATTTTTATAGCCAATAGGAACAAATCAATTTGCAGTGGCTACGCAGCGCCCGACGTCACGCTCAGACTGATTTTCTGTCTCTCTCGCACGCACTCTTTGTCGTGTCGTTTATTATTAGCGGCGTCTGCCGGAGGAGAGCCATACTGACTTAGTATCGGGTATAACCGTAGAGTTGCGGTGTCCGCAGCAACTCACAACGTTCCCCCTCGTTTTTGTTTTGGTGTTGGCGTCGGTCAGGGTAGCTTCGTTTGGTTTGCTGTTTGTGTTTGTGTTTCGTTTTGCGTTTTGTTTCGGCGTTGTCGGCTTTGTCGGCGGGAGAGAGCAAGCATCTCTCTTTTTGTCATGTGTGCTTGTGTGCATGTTTGGCGGCAAACGTTCTAGGGCATGCAGAGACGCGCTTTCGTTTTGTTTTTGCGCCGAGGGTTCAGATGCTGAGAGAGCGCAAGCGTCGCTCTCTATGATGCTTGAGTGAGTTGTTTCGATTGTTTGGCGCGAAAACATATGGGCGTAGCTCTTGTTTTTATTGTGTGCATTTAAATGCTCTTTGGTGAGAGCGAAAGCGCCGCTATCTTTGGTAGCCGTTGCGCTTTCGCTTCTGGGAGCAATTTTTGTCGGCGTCTTTGTCGGTGTCTTTGATGATTGTTCATGTATGCAGGCGGGGTAGCGACATATCTCCGACGACATATATCCGCCGATCCACAAACGACATATCTCCGCGCGAAATTATGTCGTTTTAAAGCGACATAACTCCGCGCGGAGATATGTCGTTTGTGGAACGGCGGAGATATGTCGTTTCAAAACGTCATATAGGCGCTAATGTTTTACTCTAAGCAAAGCCGCCTATGCTACGTGTGTGTTAGAGAGAGACGGCGATAAAAAATAAAATTGTTTTCTTGATGCTGGCTATAATAATAATACGATCCAATTCAGATATGGTCATTCTCTACAACTCTGGTTTTTTGGTTTTCTCATATCTTTAAAATTGTGGATGCCACAGATTTTCGTCCTTTGTGGGGGCGGAAGTGGGCGGGGCGAAGTTTTCAAATATTTTTGTAGCAGTGACATATCACAGAAGTCTGGATCCGAAACATCGTTGCTCTAGCTCTTATAGTCTTTGAGCACTAGGCGCTGAAGGGGACGGACAGACGGACGGACGGACAGACAGACAGGGCTCAATCGACTCGGCTATTGATGCTGATCAAGAATATATATACTTTATGGGGTCGGAAACGATTCCTTCTGGACGTTACACACATCCACTTTTACCACAAATCTAATATACCCCAATACTCATTTTGAGTATCGGGTATAATTATCATATAAATCAGTGTTCGGAGCAGAGCCCAGCCGATTAGCTGCTTGCCAAATAGCACCTAATTCTTGGCCCTCAGCCGCTTATTTTGTTTGTTACTTATGTCTATGTCACTCATTTGTTTGTTAAAGCTTTGCGCTTGCTTGCCCTGCTTAACGCTCTCTGCCAGCTCGCTCTTCGCTATCTCCGCTTTGCGTCTGCCTACCGACGTCGGCCGAGCGAAGCTGCGCTTAGCGATCGGAGCGGCAATGTAAAGGGCAGGCAAGCCACACTTGCAATTAGGATGTCACGCATTAAAGAACATATCGTAATTTTATTTCTGCGGCGAGTTTTATTTAATTCGAAATAATTAGTCGGCCGATTGGGGATAAAAAACATTATCTCCACATAAAATTTGGTGACCCCGACGTGATCTCTGAGTTGCAGTGTCAATTAATAATCATTCGCGATCGACATTCGTTAGCCCTAGCAAATTTTCGGCGGTTAAGCACAATTCGGTGCTAAAACACACTTACATACACCTACATACACGAATTGCTGGCTATCTGGCGGAGGAGACCTACGGGGAGATGACCATGAAAATGGACTCGCAGAATCGAGAGCTCAACGAGAAGATGTTGCTGCTGAAGGCCCTCAAAGATGAGCTGCAGTCGAAGGAGAAGACCTTCAACGAGGTGAGCCTGAGTCTCGTGGAGAAGACCCAGGAGCTGAAGAAAACGGAGCAGCACCTAACCGACACCAAGGGGAGTCTACTGCTGACAAAGAAGGTCCTCACGAAGACCAAGCGCCGCTACAAGGAGAAGAAACAGCTGGTGGCCTCGCACATGAAAACGGAGGAGACGCTCACGACGCAGGCGCACAAAATCCTGACCGTGGCAGATCTGGCCACCAATGAAACGAAGCAGCTTCATGGCACCATCGAACGGCGAAGGTGCCTGCATCAGTTCAAGGATCGCATGCAGGACAATCTGGAGGTGATTGGCGGCAGCCTGAGTCTCTATTTGGAGCAGCAGGCGGCCTCCAAGCAGCATCTGAGCCAGGAATTGGGTGAGCCACGACCAAAAGCTCTCCCTGTGCCAGTTTTCACCTTATTTCTGTTCTATTCTGTTCAGTACCCGTCTGTCCGTACGCGAACACCGTGCACTTGTTGCCGCTTAGCACCTCTTCGATCAGGGGCGACACCACCACCGCATAGACATCGCATTGCTTGGACTCGGGCCGAAGCTCCGATCAAACGTAAACTTCTTCGTCAACTTCGAGTCGAGGGTGTGGCGTGAGGATCTCGCGTGGATTGAGCACATCCACAACTTCTGCGGAGCGTATGCATCGATCGCGTGCATTCAGCGGCCTGCAGGGATGGAAATCGTACTTATTGGGCGATCTACTACCCGTAGATGGGGCACTCACCTAACGCGCACATAGACCTGAATGTTTTGATTCGATTTGCGTGCCTGCTGCTGCTGAAGTTGCAGGCGTACGTTGTTCGATGTGTCCATTTTACAGCACAAAACTCAAAATTCACTTTTTAGCGCGTAAAAATGATGCGCCAGTTCTTTCCATACATTCGTCGAAGACGGACGTGTCGCGCATTGAAGTTTCTAAATAATCGCAAAGTGCATTCTGTGTGCTTATCTCGCACGAGAATCTATTTTTAGACACTGCGTAGCGGTGTCGGTAACACGAGAACAACAAAGAACAGTAAGCGAAGTAAGCTGTCGTACAGCGGGCAAGCCTTTGCCCTCGCCCTGCGCGCAGCCGCAAACGAAGGGCAACAAAAGCTCAACTTTTCTTAGCAGCAAGAATTCTTGATGCTAGGCAATCACAAATTTGTAACAAGCAAATTTCGTGAAGTGCCAAAAAATGGACGTAGACTCACCTGATCATTCCCAGCTTAGTGATAAGCTTTCAGCGACTGATAAGATGAGGAAAATAGCTGGTGCACCTGCAGAATTGCGTGCCAGCTTGGCTAAAGACCTATATAAGGCAATTGGAACGCCTAACTACAATAGTAGCTTGATCCGCAACGACTACAAGCACTATTACCACGAGCACACTATCTTTTTCAACAGGGAAATGTTCAGCGAATTACTCAATGGCAAATACCGTAACTGGCAGCATATGTTCAGTACCGAGCACCTCGAGAGCTGAGGCGTCTACTTCAAGCTTAGCCAAAAAAGTATCCCAAGGAAAAGATTGTACCTTTCAGATGCCGATGGTCTCTATTAGTAAAAAGCAAAAAAGAGCTGATAAAGTCTCAAAAACAATTCAAAAAAATACACACCCAGCTATTCCAAAAAATCACTCATTCAAGGGCCGCCAAAATTTTACACCTGTTACTACCCCTTCAGTAGCACTTCTAAATAATCGCTATGCAGCGCTATCTGAAGAAGCTGAATCTGTAATGGAACTGGACGAAGAAGAGCAACATGGGCTAGTAGCAAACGAAGCTAGCAATGAGCAGCAGCCAAGCATAGTGCCTAAGCCTCCAGCTATTTGCGTGCCGCAAGTGAATAAAATGGACAAACTCGAAGACGCCCTCAATTCTGTAATTCCAGCTGATGAGTATGACATTCGCACATCCAGATTTGGAGTTTCGCGTATATATGCAAAAAATTCCCAAGCTTTTCGAACAGTTATTGAAATGCTGACGAAGCAAAACTGTGAATTCTGGCACCATCAGTTGAGAGAGGATACGCCGTACAGATTGATTATTCGAGATATCCATCCAAATGTACCAAAACACTTAATTGAGCACACGTTCACCGACAAGGGTTTCACAGTCATGAACATCTACTGCCCCAGGAAGCCAAACTGCCGTAATATTGAAATAAATGAAGAGGATGATCATGAAATAAATAACTTAAAAACAAGACAGAGTATGTTCTACGTGAACCTAAAGAAAACACCAAATATTGCAGAGGCACTTAAGATTACTCAAATTGCAAGGCACAGAGTAACAGTAATTAAGGCAAAGCACAGTAAAGAATTGGTGCAGTGCTTTAGATGCCAAGATTTTGGACATACGCGAAACTACTGCCTTAAAAACCACTATACCACAACCGACCACTATACTGGATCAAAATCGTGCGAACTAAGTCTTAGTAACAAATCCATTTGTGCAAACTGCGGCGAAGATCACCTATCTAGCTATAAAAGTTGTTCAGTCCGAATTGAACTCAGCAAGAAGCTTAAGCCGACAGCCAGACTACCAGAAGATGGAATGCCTGCCAGTAGCAAAAATAAAAATCACCCAGTCGGATCGCAAGTCATCTCAAATGCCAATGTGAGGAGTGGGTTCTCCTATGCAGACATAACAAGACCGCGTGCAGAGAAAAATATTAACGTGAACACATTACATGACAGCTCCCGGTTGTTTAATGGTGCTGAAGATCAACATTTTAGTAGCAAATTCAAAATATTAGAAAAAGCTATAAACGACCTTAATAGTAGAATGGATCAAATGTTCAAACTAATACAGGATACGATGGAGGCAAACAAAGCCTTCCGCGACCTGGTACAGAAGCTAATTTCAAAATGAACAAGCTTCAATTAAAAATCGGATTATGGAATGCACGAGGGCTAGTCAAGAACATTGAAGAACTTAGACTTTTCCTTAATGCTAATAAAATCGATGTAATGTTGATAACAGAGACACATATGCGCCCTGGTCGGAAAGCATTCGTACCAGGATACGATCAATATTACGCTGATCATCCCAGTGGAACATCGAAAAGTGGCTCTGCTCTGTTCATACGATCGTCCATTGCCCATACTCAGAACGAACCTATGTCCAGGATAAACATACAAGTTGCCAGCGTGAGTGTGCCGACTAATGTTGGATGCATCAAGATCTCCTCAATATACCTGCCACCCAACCAACCTTGGAGTACAACTGATTTTGAGCAACTTTTTCTTAGCCTGGGGAACAGATTCATCGCAGGCGGTGACTTTAACGCAAAGCACCCATGGTGGGGTAACGTCAGATCATGCTGTCGAGGGAAGCGATT
Organism: Drosophila miranda; assembly: GCF_003369915.1. Lineage (NCBI taxonomy): Eukaryota > Metazoa > Arthropoda > Insecta > Diptera > Drosophilidae > Drosophila > Drosophila miranda. The sequence goes on along the minus strand of NW_022881625.1, from coordinate 9,477,155 downwards.
GCAAGAGGCCATCGTCAGTAGCACATGCGAAATCCTTGCCACTGGCGGGGCAACTTTCTTCTCATACAACACTCGCCTTACACCTTCTGCTCTCGACTTTTTCATTGTCAACGGGATTGCGCAAAACAAGCTGTCAGTCGAAACTAAATATGAACTCTCCTCGGATCACCTGCCAATTGTAGCATCAGTGCATCATTCTCCTCAAATCAAAACTATGAAGCAACAAATTCTCCCTCGAGGCTCTTGCGTTGAAGTATTTCAAGCCGAACTAGATAGTAGAATCAACCTCAACACGGAAATAAAAAGTCCCGATGATATAGAAGATACAATCTCGATATTTATGAGAAACGTAATATTGGCTGCATCTTCTGCTGCGCCTGTAAACCAATGTTCACCAAGCCAACGACGACAAGATACTCTTCCCCAAGTGCCGTAGCTCTCCTGCGCCTGAAAAGAAGAGTAAGAAGAGAGTATGCGAGAACGGGTGATACTCGAGTTCATCAAATCTACTTGAGACTATCAAACCGTTTGCAAAAGGTTCTTGCAAAAGTCAAGCAGACGAGCATTGATAACATTTTAGAAAAAGCTGGCCCCGATGCATCTTTCAACTATACTCTCTGGAAGCTTACAAGCCGATTTAAAAGAGTAGTCATGCCTAAATCGCCAATTAAAAATCCAGCAGGCGGTTGGTGCTACTCCAGTCAGCAAAAGGCTGATATCTTCGCAGACAGTTTAGAGCAAAGATTTAAGCCATTTAATCTTACGTCTGCTGTTACACGAAGGGCCGTCGAGCTACAATTGGAAATGCCATTTCAAATGTCCTTGCCAGCAAGCCCAGTCACATTTCAAGAGGTGGTGCAGCAAATTAAGAAGCTGAAGGCCAAAAAATCCCCTGGTGAGGACCTGCTGGACAACAGGACTTTAAAACTTCTGCCTAAAAAAGCGCTGCTATTTATAGTGCTGCTCCTCAACAGCATTCTTAGGATAGGACACTTTCCTACCTGCTGGAAGATGGCGCTAATCTCCATGGTACCTAAGCCAGAAAAACAACACACAGAAGTCGATGGCTACAGACCAATTAGCCTGCTCTCAGCGCTAGGGAAGATGGCGGAAAGAATGATACTGAACCGCATCATGCAGCTTGAACCTGTAAAGAAAAGAATTCCAAAGTGGCAGTTTGGATTTAGACAAGGTCACGGCACGCCAGAACAACTTCATCGAGTGGTCAACTTCGCGCTTGATGCAATGGAGCAAAAAATGTATTCGGTAGCTGTGTTTATGGACATTCAACAAGCGTTTGACAGGGTGTGGCATGATGGCCTCCTCTTTAAGCTGAGAAACATATTGCCGCCGCAGCTATTCCAGCTGGTGAGTAGCTTTCTAATGGACAGAAGTTTTAGAGTTGTTGTAAATGGAGCAAAATCATCGAAGCGCCCAATCTGTGCAGGCGTCCCACAAGGCAGCGTTCTTGGACCAACGTTATATACCCTATATACAGCCGATATGCCTTCCTCAAGGGTAATAACTGGGTTGGACGAGGACGATGTGTTGATAGCAACCTACGCGGATGACACTGCAGTGCTGACCAGAAGTCCAAGCATAAATCTAGCTACGGAAGCTCTGCAACAATATGTGAGCAGCTTTGAGGTCTGGGCTCAGAAATGGAACATAGGCATCAACAGCAGCAAATGTGCTAATGTTACTTTTGCTACGAGAACACTTTCTTGCGGAGGCATTAATATGCTGGGCTCCACACTTACGCACAAGAGCTCGTACAAATACCTGGGTGTTGTACTCGACAGGTCACTAAATTTCAAAACCCATACTACCATGGTTCGACAGTCTGTGATGGCGAAAGCGGGAAAGATGGCGTGGCTACTTGCACCAAGAAATAAGCTATCGCTGTACAGCAAAGTCACGATATACAAGTCCATCCTCAGCCCCATATGGAAATACGCACTTCAAGTTTACGGCATCGCGTCAAAAACCAACTTAAATAAAATTAGAGTTGCTCAGTCAAAAATTCTACGACGAATATGCAATGCTCCATGGTACATACGAAACAGCGACATCGAGAGGGACCTAAAGGTTCCCAAAGTGGGCGATGTTATACAATTACATGCAGCAAGGTACTTGCAACGACTTGGTGGTCACCCTAATGCGCTAGCCAGACGTCTAATTAACCCGCCAAGGAAAAGAAGACTCAAAAGGAGTCATCCACTGGATCTCCCTACTAGATCCCTCCTATAACATCTCATTAACTTTTTGTAAATATTCTAAATAATGTATGTACCTACTCCATATATGTAACATTAAGTTTAAGTATGTATCTCCTGTGATCAATTGTTTTTCCCCTTAAATGTAAAACTAGATTAAGTTGCCACGAAAGGTAGCAGTAAACTTGTTTACAATAAAATACAAATTTTCCACATGAAAAAAAAAAAAAAAAAAAAACAATTCGGTCAGTGCAGTGCGGTAGGCAGTGCAGCGAACTCACTAATACACACAAGCGGAGTACAAAGCGGAATCGGACAGCTCGCACAGCCGCACAGCTAAAGGCATTAGCTGTAATCCCTTTGCTTTCGGTTCCCACGTTTATACGTATACAGGGTGTCTTTTTCGGTCCTGCTGAGTGACTCTTTTAAAACCTCAACATGGCAGCACCTGAGCCTACCAATGTCGCGAACGCAGCAATGCCGAGTGATGTAGATTTCTACAAGCACAAGGCCGAGTCCATCGCGCGCCAACTAAAGGCCATGGATCGCTTTCTCACCAAGGAAGAGCTTGCCGAGTTAGATGAGGCAGAACTTCAAGCTCGCTTAGAGCAGATCGAGCGAATGAATGCGGATTTCGATGCCGCTCAAACGAGCCTTGAAAGGCTGGTTTTCCTGCAGTTAGCCCATGATGCCCGGCTGGACTTTTCGAATGTTTATGTCAAGGTTAGGTCCAGGCTGTCGCGGGAGTTGATGGCTGCTCGCACGGTAAATGTTGCCAATTCAACGGCTCGGCATACTCTCGAGGGGAATTCGTCGTTGTTCGCCTATAATAGTATAGGCCGTTCTCGAATGCCCGAGTTGCAGCTTCCGCGATTCGGTGGGAACTACATGGATTGGCCAGAATTCCACTCGATGTTCTCGACAATGGTGCACAAAGACCATCGTATACCAATCATCGAAAAATTCCAATATCTTCGTGGATGTCTAGATGGTGCTGCGCTGGATACGATTCGTTCCTTGGAACTTTCTGAGGAGAATTACGACAAGGCGTTGAATTTGCTAATGTTGCGATTCGATAATAAACTGTTACATTTTCAGACACACGTCAAGGCTATTTTCGGGCTGCAAGGGGTGGAGAAGGGCTCAGCTATCGGCTTGCGCGCGCTCAGCGACAAAATCAATTCGCACTTGCGTGCACTTCAGACCTTGGCGACCCCGCAGGAGATTTCGGATGGGTTGCTGATCTTCATCATAGGCACGAAACTGGACCACAAAACAAAGGAGAAATGGGAAGAGAACTTGCCGACGTCAGGATTGCCTCGGTGGTCAAGCATGGCCTCATTTTTGGAAGCGAGATGTCGGATGCTGGAGAATCTGGGATCAGCCATGGCAACAAGACCTAGTCAACAGGTGGGAGAAGACAAACCTGTCACCCTTATCACCTCCAGTAACGACCATCCTAACCCCATATGTAACCATTGCAATTCCTCCGAGCATTACATATCTAGATGTCAGGCATTCCTGAATCTCTCTGCGTTTGAACGATACAAAGAAGCAAAGAAGAGCCGCTTGTGTTTGAACTGCCTCAACAAAGGCCATGAATTGCAGAGGTGCAGGTCAGGACTTTGCAGGCATTGCCAGGCCAAACATCACACGCTACTCCACATTCCATCGGGAACTGGTGCTTCATCTTCCTCTTCACCGGCCGAGGAATCGATCCAGCAAGAGGCCGCGACTGTGCTTCTAGCAAGCGGGTGTTCTAGCCCTCCCCCCTCGATCCAGAAATCTCAGCCTAGCCAGAACGTGTTGCTACCTACTGCCCTCGTCCATGTAACAGATCGTTATGGAGCACTTGTCCCATGTCGTGCCATTTTGGATTCTGCATCACAGGCAAACTTTGTAACATCTAGACTTGCTGATCAGTTGCAGTTGGATCATCGCTCGTCTTATGTTCACATCTCTGGAATCGGAGATTCCATTCTACCTTCGAGCAAGTCTGTACATATAGTTGTACAATCCCAGGACGCAAGCTATCGAGCTTCCTTCGCTGCAATTGTCACCAACTCAATTACGGAAATGCAGCCTAACTTCGGCGTAGACGCAAAGGATTGGCCAATGCCGAATAATCTAAAACTAGCTGATCCTAATTTCTCCAAGCCCCAACGTATCGATCTGTTGATAGGTTCTGGTTTGTTCTTCGATTTAATGTGCGTCGGACAGATTCGACTATCAGCCCAATTGCCAACATTGCAGGAGACTAAACTTGGTTGGATAGTATCAGGAAGCATTGATAGCTCGGAGAATAAGCGTGCAGCTTTAGCCGCTTTTGAAAATTCCTCGTGCATCTCTATTGACGATTTTCGACCCACAACGCTGGAGTACCAAAACTTAGAGCAGCAATGCAGGAAGCAGCTGCTCGAGTGCCAGGTGCAAGTGGAAAAACTGCGATCGGAGAATCAGATCCACGCTAAATGAAATTCAACTTTCAACAATTTCTACATTGCCAAATTTCCTGCCATTCTATGCAATTACAGAGGTTCCCGATGATCAAGACGTAATCACGACAAGCCGCCTTCGTAAAGAAGCGCCGATTGCTGCGTTCGACGATCATCCCAGCGTAGCCGCCAGCTGCGCCCAAGCAAGCATCTTCAAGAGGGCCGTTGGAAAAATAGCGGTTCTGCCCTTCAAGATGGATCTGTTGAAAGCCTTTGACTTCCAACGGGGGGTGAATGTTCGGAGCAGAACCCAGCCGATTAGCTGCTTGCCAAATAGCACCTAATTCTTGGCCCTCAGCCGCTTATTTTGTTTGTTACTTATGTCTATGTCACTCATTTGTTTGTTAAAGCTTTGCGCTTGCTTGCCCTGCTTAACGCTCTCTGCCAGCTCGCTCTTCGCTATCTCCGCCTTGCGTCTGCCTACCGACGTCGGCCGAGCGAAGCTGCGCTTAGCGATCGGAGCGGCAATGTAAAGGGCAGGCAAGCCACACTTGCAATTAGGATGTCACGCATTAAAGAACATATCGTATCTTTATTTCTGCGCCGAGTTTTATTTAATTCGAAATAATTAGTCAGCCGATTGGGGATAAAAAACATTATCTCCACAATCAGATTGCTGAATCTGGATCAGATCAGATCATTTTTATAGCCAAAAGGAACAAATCAATTTGCACTGGCTACGCAGCACCCGACGTCACGCTCAGACTGATTTTCTGTCTCTCTCGCACGCACTCTTTGTCGTGTCGTTTAATATTAGCGGCGTCTGCCGGAGGAGAGCCATACTGACTTAGTATCGGGTATAACTGTAGAGTTGCGGTCTCCTCACAAACTCACAACGTTCCCCCTCGTTATACCCGATACTCAAAATGAGTATTGGGGTATATTAGATTTGTGGTAAAAGTGGATGTGTGTAACGTCCAGAAGGAATCGTTTCCGACCCCATAAAGTATATATATTCTTGATCAGCATCAATAGCCGAGTCGATTGAGCCCTGTCTGTCCGTCCGTCTGTCCGTCTGTCCGTCCCCTTCAGCGCCTAGTGCTCAAAGACTATAAGAGCTAGAGCAACGATGTTTTTGGATCCAGATTTCTGTGATATGTCACTGCTACAAAAATATTTCAACACTTCGCCCCGCCCACTTCCGCCCCCACAAAGGACGAAAATCTGTGGCATCCACAATTTTAAAGATATGAGAACACCAAAAACGTAGAATTGTAGAGAATGACCATATCTTTAAAACTGCGGAATCTGAATTGGATCGTGTTATTATTATAGCCAGCATCAAGAAAACAATTTCATTTTGTCTCGCCCTGTCTCTCTCTAACGCACACGTAGCATAGGCGGCTTTGCTTAGAGTAAAGCATTAGCGCCTGGATCTCAGAGACTACAAAAGCTAGAGCAACCAAATTTGGTATCCACACTCCTAATATATCGGACCGAGACGAGTTTGTTTCAAAATTTCGCCACACCCCCTTCCGCCCCCGCAAAGGACGAAAATCTGGGATATTCAAAAATCTCAGAGACTATTAAGGCTAGAGTAACCAAATTTGGTATCCGCACTCCTTTTAGATCTTACTATAAAACGTGTATCTGAAAATTTCGCCCCACCCCCTTCCGCCCACACAAAGGACGAAAATCTGTTGCATCCACAATATTGCACATTCGAGAAAACTAAAAACGCAGAATCATAGATAATGACCATATCTATCAGATTGCTGAATCTGGATCAGATCAGATCATTTTTATAGCCAATAGGAACAAATCAATTTGCAGTGGCTACGCAGCGCCCGACGTCACGCTCAGACTGATTTTCTGTCTCTCTCGCACGCACTCTTTGTCGTGTCGTTTAATATTAGCGGCGTCTGCCGGAGGAGAGCCATACTGACTTAGTATCGGGTATAACCGTAGAGTTGCGGTGTCCGCAGCAACTCACAACGTTCCCCCTCGTTATACCCGATACTCAAAATGAGTATTGGGGTATATTAGATTTGTGGTAAAAGTGGATGTGTGTAACGTCCAGAAGGAATCGTTTCCGACCCCATAAAGTATATATATTCTTGATCAGCATCAATAGCCGAGTCGATTGAGCCCTGTCTGTCCGTCCGTCTGTCCGTCTGTCCGTCCCCTTCAGCGCCTAGTGCTCAAAGACTATAAGAGCTAGAGCAACGATGTTTTTGGATCCAGATTTCTGTGATATGTCACTGCTACAAAAATATTTCAAAACTTCGCCCCGCCCACTTCCGCCCCCACAAAGGACGAAAATCTGTGGCATCCACAATATTAATAATATGAGAAAACCAAAAACGTAGAATTGTAGAGAATGACCATATCCTTAAGACGGAATCTGCGGAATCTGAATTGGATCGTGTTATTATTATAGCCAGCATCAAGAAAACAATTTCATTTTGTCTCGCCCTGTCTCTCTCTAACGCACACGTAGCATAGGCGGCTTTGCTTAGAGTAAAACATTAGCGCCTGGATCTCAGAGACTACAAAAGCTAGAGCAACCAAATTTGGTATCCACACTCCTAATATATCGGACCGAGACGAGTTTGTTTCAAAATTTCGTCACACCCCCTTCCGCCACCGCAAAGGACGAAAATCTGGGGATATTCAAAAATCTCAGAGACTATTAAGGCTAGAGTAACCAAATTTGGTATCCGCACTCCTGTTAGATCTTACTATAAAACGTGTATCTCAAAATTTCGCCCCACCCCCTTCCGCCCACACAAAGGACGAAAATCTGTTGCATCCACAATATTGCACATTCGAGAAAACTAAAAACGCAGAATCATAGATAATGACCATATCTATCAGATTGCTGAATCTGGATCAGATCAGATAATTTTTATAGCCAATAGGAACAAATCAATTTGCAGTGGCTACGCAGCGCCCGACGTCACGCTCAGACTGATTTTCTGTCTCTCTCGCACGCACTCTTTGTCGTGTCGTTTATTATTAGCGGCGTCTGCCGGAGGAGAGCCATACTGACTTAGTATCGGGTATAACCGTAGAGTTGCGGTGTCCGCAGCAACTCACAACGTTCCCCCTCGTTTTTGTTTTGGTGTTGGCGTCGGTCAGGGTAGCTTCGTTTGGTTTGCTGTTTGTGTTTGTGTTTCGTTTTGCGTTTTGTTTCGGCGTTGTCGGCTTTGTCGGCGGGAGAGAGCAAGCATCTCTCTTTTTGTCATGTGTGCTTGTGTGCATGTTTGGCGGCAAACGTTCTAGGGCTTGCAGAGACGCGCTTTTGTTTTGTTTTTGCGCCGAGGGTTCAGATGCTGAGAGAGCGCAAGCGTCGCTCTCTATGATGCTTGAGTGAGTTGTTTCGATTGTTTGGCGCGAAAACATATGGGCGTAGTTCTTGTTTTTATTGTGTGCATTTAAATGCTCTTTGGTGAGAGCGAAAGCGCCGCTATCTTTGGTAGCCGTTGCGCTTTCGCTTCTGGGAGCAATTTTTGTCGGCGTCTTTGTCGGTGTCTTTGATGATTGTTCATGTATGCAGGCGGGGTAGCGACATATCTCCGACGAAATATATCCGCCGATCCACAAACGACATATCTCCGCGCGGAGATATGTCGTTTGTGACACGGCGGAGATATGTCGTTTCGAAACGACTTAAGTCCGCCAGAAAATAATTAACTAATTTCGCATGTAAAATACACTTATATTTTTTTGACAGCATTTCATTTTATAACATGATTTTATTGAAATTAAAAAATGTGCAATAGTCCAAATACACAGAAATCATAATAGAAGTTTTCTTAAATTTTGTCGTTCTTAACTTACACAAGTTAATTGTAAATAAAAACATTGCGTATGAGAACAAAAATAATTAAGCAAACATATTATTTTTAACGATTAACTTAAAATTTATTCAACTTACAGGCGTCTTACTATGCAGGCGTCAGTTTTTTTTTTTTGTGATTGGCTGCATTTTTTTTACATATGTCTCAAACTCCAGAACCGTCGCTCCCAAGGAACTCGGAGAACTCTCTGGCGACTCCATCTCCAACTCACCCGCTTCGGCTGATGTTTTTCTTGCCGAGTTGTCCAATAAATCCATATTGTAGGTCGGCAATCTTGGAGCAAGTGCGTCAGTTTGGTGGCCTGGTCCAGTAGCGTCAGTAGCCTTTATTTTCTTTCCTCTTTTATTGCAGCTAGATTTTAGCTGAGTGGTCCAGAGTTTATTGAGTTTATTGGCTTCACTGTATTACGGCGCCGATCACAGATGATTAGATTTGATTAATTGCAATTATATGGCACATATAGTTCATTTCCCGGTTTATACATGTATTTTAAAGCATTTAAAATTCCACAAATAACAACAAAACACAAGTCACTTTTTTTGTTGTAATGTAATTTAATGCGAGTGCACGACCAAGTTGCGCACACTCGCCCGCCAGATTTGCTACTGGCGGAATTTATTTCAGCTTTTTCTTATTACCCTTACATTGGCAATTTACATTTAAGCTTGACTTACAACAATAATGTTCTTTTGAATTTTTGCGGGCAATTGACATTAACATTAACATCTAGAGACATGTTTACATTCTATCAGTCTGGCAGCCCTATTTTGACATTCGCAACAATTGACGTGCATTTATACAAGCAGGTGGTCACAAAGAGATGAGTATTTGGACAAAATTGCAACATTAATGACATTTATAGACTAATTTAATTCTATTTATTTTCTATTTCAGGTACTGGAGGATCATCGTCTGGAGCACTGTGGATGGCACAGGGCGCATCCGCCTCAGCGCTGGAAGTGCACGTGTGAGTGATGCAGCAGATCACGCATCTGCGGCATCAGAATTGACAGAGGCTGGATCCAGGAGAGAAGTTGGCGTGAATTGTGATGGTGTTTGGCGAGCGACTCTGGTCCGGCCGCCCACGTTGCTTCTACCTGGAGATCTGGGGATTGGCACTGGTCCGGCCAATCGGGGTGCGTTGACCAGTGGACATGGCCGCAAATGAGTGCGGATTGGCTGCATCCGAGTGGCTGCTGGTCCGGCCACCCAGGATGCACTGTCGATGTAGATGGAGATGGAGCGCTGGCCAGAGTCATCCGTATTGGCTGGCCTCGTCGTTGGATTGCCGCTGCCGTTTTGTGATGATGATGGCGTGTCGTCATGGCCATCGGTTGACGGCAGCGTAATCGGAGGGGCGTCCGAATTGGGCCCAACTTGCAACACAATGTTGCGGTTGGTGGCGAGGCTGATCTGTGAGTGTATTGTCAGGTAAGTGTGATTAGTAAAAGAATTGGCTATTTTGTGTTGATGCGTGAATTGATGTTTTCCTTCTTTTAGCGGCAGCCCGGATGTTGATGGCGACGACGATAGGGCCTTCAAATTTCGCCCATTTGGCAGGAATTGGATGGCGAAATTGACGAGGCACCTGCTGGAGAGGCATCTCTATCGGAGGCGTGGCAGGTACGTATGTTTTGTGTGAGTTTGGACCATTTTGTGTTGAAGTGTGTATTGACGTCATTTTGTTTTATTTCAGTGGCTGCTCTGGACCTGTGCGGTGAATTGTCAGGAGAGTCGTCAATATATTCCAAGAGTCGTCAAATTAGCAGCAAAAGTTTGGACTATTTGTCGTGGTATCTGCTGGTGGGGCAGCTCTGTCGATGGCGTGTCAGGTGAGTACGTATTGGTCATTTTTCATTTTTCGTGGTTAAGAGTTAATGGTTTCCATCAGTTTTTAGTGGCTGCTTTAGGACCGACTTTTGGGCTCAGTAGTCAGAGTAGAAGCTATCGTAGGCGTCTATGATCTCCGCTATCTCGTCGTCAAATGAATTGTCGTCCGTCCACAGGTCGTCGCCATCGTCGCTGAGTGCTTCGCAGTCCATATCAGAATCCTCCGATACGGCTGCGGCGTCAGGTTGTGTATTGGCGGCGGGTCTTGTAGGTATTGGTGCTGCTGCTGGTGTCTGTGTTGGAGGATTGGCCACTGCTGAGCCACTGCCCTTTGCTTCCGTCAGGTTTGTAATTAATCTGGTTAGTTCTTGCAGTCTTTTCTCCAAGTTTTCAATTTTAACGGCGTACTCTTTTAAGATTTCCACACACTTGCCATCGCATTGGATGGCTGGCTGCTGCTGATGATGGGGATTTCTCGGTGTCTGAACACGTTTAGGAGTTGGCTGCACCCGTTGATCGCGCTGGCATTGGCGCCCCTTGGCCTGTGGCTGGGAATGATGGCCGCGATGCTGGTGCTGCTGCTGGTGCTGCCGACCCAAATTGTGTCCGCGCTGCTGCTGTTTTTGATTTTGTTGCTGCTGCTGCTCATCCCTTAGCTTCTGCTGGATCTTGGCCAAATGGTTTTCGGCCGGATTGGCTTGCGCACCTCGGCTATACAAGGGCCTGCGGGTGTTGGGCGTTGCTGCTGCAGCTGGTGTTGGTGCTGCTGGTTTGGCCCCCTGTCGGCCGCTTGAATGCTGCTGTTGCTGTTGGGGTTGGTGTTGTGGCCGCTTCTTTTGAGATGGCTGCTGCTGCTTGGGGGCGTGGATATGGGGCTGCTGTTGCTGGGAAGGACGACGACTGCTCTTCGGCTGTTGCCGTTCAGCCGCGCGTGGCTGCTGCTGCTGCTCAGCATTCGCAGACCGCAACACCCTGCTGTAGGAAGGCCTGCCATTGCCTCTCGTACCTGTGTTTGCTGTCTGCTGTTGTTGTTGCTGGGATTGGCGATTCGGCTGCTGAGTTTGTGGACGTTGTTGTTGGTCAGTTGGCTGCTGTGGCTGCTGGCGTTGCTGTTGATACTGCTGCTGCTCAGCGATGAGCCTGTTTGCCCTTAGCAGACTGCGAGCCTTTTTGAAGGCGGCACATCCTTTATAGCAGCTCACATGCTTTCCGCTACAATTGGCGCATTTAGGGTCTTTCTGCCTGGGTTTCCTGTTGGCTGTTGAGGGGTGATCTGCGCATTTCATGCATTTAAATGGCCGTCTACAATAATTTTTTGTATGGCCAAATTCCTGACACCGATGACACTGAGCTGGGTCGCGTGGCTTGGCTTGTCTCTCGAACGAAACGCATTGGTTGGCCAGTTGTTTTATGGCAAGTATTGCCTCATGGCCGCCATCCGCCTTGGGCTGTATTTCCACCTCAAATATGTTTAGTGGCCTCCCATTAAATCTATGTTTTAGGCATCGGATAAACCGGGCAGTATATCCGAGCCGTTCCAGCTCATCAGTTATCCAGCTGCTTGGCGTAGTGTGGTGCAGATGCCGAACTATGACACGGTAGACCCTGTCACTGCGCGGCTGGTGTGTATGGAGTTGGGTGTCATCTTCGGCAAGGGCATTCTGGATGGCGTTATACGTAGCCATGTCGTCACACTGGACTCTGAGTCCACTGTTTGCCATGATTTGGTCGTAAATTTCCCTACGTTCTGATTGCTGTTCAATTTATTTATGAGGGGTACAATTGCTGGCACCAGGGGCAGGAAGAGTGTAGGGACCTTGGTGCTACGTATTGGCGGTTGAACGGGCGTTAAATTTGTATTAATGGCTGGCTGATGTTGCGGCTGATGAATCTCCGTCTCCATCTGTTGTCTTTCTGACTCCGTCATTTGTGGCTCCCTATGTTGTTGGACCTCACACTGTTGACCAACCGTCGGCGACTCTTGCTCTGACTCCATCTGTCGGGTCTCCTGATGTAGTCTTTTGGCAAATCGGCTCTTGAACATAGGCGTATTTAATGTCAGGCAGGCATAAACGTCATCATCCGAATCCGTTTCGATCGCCGCGCATCTTCGTTTGAGCGAAACGAATTTTCGGTCAAGTTGGCCTTTGCTATAGGGGTAAGGGGCAGGGGCAGGGGCGGCTCATTATCCAACAGCGGAGGCACATTATTTAGCCATTCTTTTACATTGTGTGCGTCCGCCTGTGTCAATGTAGGTAACAAGCATTTTCTGCTCCTGCTAGTGGTGGTACCTTTTGCTGTCGTCAATTGTTTTTGCTGTTGCTGGTCATTAATTTGTTGTATGCCGGTTAAAGGTTCGGCATAAGTCAATGTGTTTGTTATACCCGATACTCAAAATGAGTATTGGGGTATATTAGATTTGTGGTAAAAGTGGATGTGTGTAACGTCCAAAAGGAATCGTTTCCGACCCCATAAAGTATATATATTCTTGATCAGCATCAATAGCCGAGTCGATTGAGCCATGTCTGCCTGTCCGTCTGTCCGTCTGTCCGTCCGTCCGTCTGTCCGTCTGTCCGTCCCCTTCAGAGCCTAGTGCTCAAAGACTATAAGAGCGAGAGCAACGATGTTTTGGATATTTCAAAATTTTGCCCCGCCCACTTCCGCCCCCACAAAGGGAAAAAATCTGTGGCATCCACAATTTCGACGATACGAGAAAACTAAAAACGCAGAATCGTAGAAGACTATATGACTATATGACGTATGACTATATCTTCTAGAGTGCAAAATCTGAACCAGATCGTATAATTATTATAGCCAGAATCAAGAAAACAATTTAATTTTTTCTCGCCCTGTCTCTCTCTAACACACACGTAGCATAGGCGGCTTTGCTTAGAGTAAAACATTAGCGCCTAGATCTCAGAGACTATAACAGCTAGAGCAACCAAATTTGGTATCCACACTCCTAATATATCGGACCGAGACGAGTTTGTTTCAAAATTTCGCCACACCCCCTTCCGCCCCCGCAAAGGATGAAAATCTGGGGATATTCACAAATCTCAGAGACTATTAAGGCTAGAGTAACCAAATTTGGTATCCGCACTCCTGTTAGATCTCACTATAAAACGTATATCTCAAAATTTAGCCCCACCCCCTTCCGCCCCCACAAAGGACGAAAATCGGTTGCATCCACAATATTGAGGATACGAGAAAACTAAAAACTCAGAATCATAGATATTGAGGGGGAACGTTGTGAGTTGCTGCGGACACCGCAACTCTACGGTTATACCCGATACTAAGTCAGTATGGCTCTCCTCCGGCAGACGCCGCTAATATTAAACGACACGACAAAGAGTGCGTGCGAGAGAGACAGAAAATCAGTCTGAGCGTGACGTCGGGCGCTGCGTAGCCACTGCAAATTGATTTGTTCCTATTGGCTATAAAAATGATCTGATCTGATCCAGATTCAGCAATCTGATAGATATGGTCATTATCTATGATTCTGCGTTTTTAGTTTTCTCGAATGTGCAATATTGTGGATGCAACAGATTTTCGTCCTTTGTGTGGACGAAAGGGGGTGGGGCGAAACTCTGAGATACACGTTTTATAGTAAGATCTAAAAGGAGTGCGGATACCAAATTTGGTTACTCTAGCCTTAATAGTCTCTGAGATTTTTGAATATCCCCAGATTTTCGTCCTTTGCGGGGGCGGAAGGGGGTGTGGCGAAATTTTGAAACAAACTCGTCTCGGTCCGATATATTAGGAGTGTGGATACCAAATTTGGTTGCTCTAGCTGTGGTAGTCTCTGAGATCTAGGCGCTAATGTTTTACTCTAAGCAAAGCCGCCTATGCTACGTGTGTGTTAGAGAGAGACAGGGCGAGAAAAAATGAAATTGTTTTCTTGATGCTGGCTATAATAATAATACGATCCAATTCAGATTCCGCAGTCTTAAAGATATGGTCATTCTCTACAATTCTACGTTTTTGGTTTTCTCATATCTTTAAAATTGTGGATGCCACAGATTTTCGTCCTTTGTGGGGGCGGAAGTGGGAGGGGCGAAGTTTTGAAATATTTTTGTAGCAGTAACATATCACAGAAGTCTGGATCCAAAAACATCGTTGCTCTAGCTCTTATAGTCTTTGAGCACTAGGCGCTGAAGGGGACGGACAGACGGACAGACGGACGGACAGACAGGGCTCAATCGACTCGGCTATTGATGCTGATCAAGAATATATATACTTTATGGGGTCGGAAACGATTCCATCTGGATGTTACACACATCCACTTTTACCACAAATCTAATATACCCCAATACTCATTTTGAGTATCGGGTATAACGAGGGGGAACGTTGTGAGTTGCTGCGGAGACCGCAACTCTACAGTTATACCCGATACTAAGTCAGTATGGCTCTCCTCCGGCAGACGCCGCTAATATTAAACGACACGACAAAGAGTGCGTGCGAGAGAGACAGAAAATCAGTCTGAGCGTGACGTCGGGTGCTGCGTAGGCAGTGCAAATTGATTTTGTTCTTTTGGCTCTAAAAATGATCTGATCTGATCCAGATTCAGCAATCTGATTGTGGAGATAATGTTTTTTATCCCCAATCGGCTGACTAATTATTTCGAATTAAATAAAACTCGGCGCAGAAATAAAGATACGATATGTTCTTTAATGCGTGACATCCTAATTGCAAGTGTGGCTTGCCTGCCCTTTACATTGCCGCTCCGATCGCTAAGCGCAGCTTCGCTCGGCCGACGTCGGTAGGCAGACGCAAGGCGGAGATAGCGAAGAGCGAGCTGGCAGAGAGCGTTAAGCAGGGCAAGCAAGCGCAAAGCTTTAACAAACAAATGAGTGACATAGACATAAGTAACAAACAAAATAAGCGGCTGAGGGCCAAGAATTAGGTGCTATTTGGCAAGCAGCTAATCGGCTGGGTTCTGCTCCGAACATTCACCCCCCGTTGGAAGGCAAAGGCTTTCAACAGATCCATCTTGAAGGGGCAGAACCGCTATTTTTCCAACGTCCCTCTTGAAGATGCTTGCTTGGGCGCAGCAGGCGGCTACGCTGGGATGATCGTCGAACGCAGCAATCGGCGCTTCTTTACGAAGGCGGCTTGTCGTGATTACGTCTTGATCATCGGGAACCTCTGTAATTGCATAGAATGGCAGGAAATTTGGCAATGTAGAAATTGTTGAAAGTTGAATTTCATTTAGCGTGGATCTGATTCTCCGATCGCAGTTTTTCCACTTGCACCTGGCACTCGAGCAGCTGCTTCCTGCATTGCTGCTCTAAGTTTTGGTACTCCAGCGTTGTGGGTCGAAAATCGTCAATAGAGATGCACGAGGAATTTTCAAAAGCGGCTAAAGCTGCACGCTTATTCTCCGAGCTATCAATGCTTCCTGATACTATCCAACCAAGTTTAGTCTCCTGCAATGTTGGCAATTGGGCTGATAGTCGAATCTGTCCGACGCACATTAAATCGAAGAACAAACCAGAACCTATCAACAGATCGATACGTTGGGGCTTGGAGAAATTAGGATCAGCTAGTTTTAGATTATTCGGCATTGGCCAATCCTTTGCGTCTACGCCGAAGTTAGGCTGCATTTCCGTAATTGAGTTGGTGACAATTGCAGCGAAGGAAGCTCGATAGCTTGCGTCCTGGGATTGTACAACTATATGTACAGACTTGCTCGAAGGTAGAATGGCATCTCCGATTCCAGAGATGTGAACATAAGACGAGCGATGATCCAACTGCAACTGATCAGCAAGTCTAGATGTTACAAAGTTTGCCTGTGATGCAGAATCCAAAATGGCACGACATGGGACAAGTGCTCCATAACGATCTGTTACATGGACGAGGGCAGTAGGTAGCAACACGTTCTGGCTATGCTGAGATTTCTGGATCGAGGGGGAGGGCTAGAACACCCGCTTGCTAGAAGCACAGTCGCGGCCTCTTGCTGGATCGATTCCTCGGCCGGTGAAGAGGAAGATGAAGCACCAGTTCCCGATGGAATGCGGAGTAGCGTGTGATGTTTGGCCTGGCAATGCCTGCAAAGTCCTGACCTGCACCTCTGCAATTCATGGCCTTTGTTGAGGCAGTTCAAACACAAGCGGCTCTTCTTTGCTTCTTTGTATCGTTCAAACGCAGAGAGATTCAGGAATGCCTGACATCTAGATATGTAATGCTCGGAGGAATTGCAATGGTTACATATGGGGTTAGGATGGTCGTTACTGGAGGTGATAAGGGTGACAGGTTTGTCTTCTCCCACCTGTTGACTAGGACTTGTTGCCATGGCTGATCCCAGATTCTCCAGCATCCGACATCTCGCTTCCAAAAATGAGGCCATGCTTGACCACCGAGGCAATCCTGACGTCGGCAAGTTCTCTTCCCATTTCTCCTTTGTTTTGTGGTCCAGTTTCGTGCCTATGATGAAGATCAGCAACCCATCCGAAATCTCCTGCGGGGTCGCAAAGTTCTGAAGTGCACGCAAGTCCCCTTCCGCCCCCGCAAAGGACGAAAATCTGGGGATATTCAAAAATCTCAGAGACTATTAAGGCTAGAGTAACCAAATTTGGTATCCGCACTCCTGTTAGATCTTACTATAAAACGTGTATCTGCAAATTTCGCCCCACCCCCTTCCGCCCACACAAAGGACGAAAATCTATTGCATCCACAATATTGCACATTCGAGAAAACTAAAAACGCAGAATCATAGATAATGACCATATCTATCAGATTGCTGAATCTGGATCAGATCAGATAATTTTTATAGCCAATAGGAACAAATCAATTTGCAGTGGCTACGCAGCGCCCGACGTCACGCTCAGACTGATTTTCTGTCTCTCTCGCACGCACTCTTTGTCGTGTCGGTTATTATTAGCGGCGTCTGCCGGAGGAGAGCCATACTGACTTAGTATCGGGTATAACCGTAGAGTTGCGGTGTCCGCAGCAACTCACAACGTTCCCCTCGTTTTTGTTTTGGTGTTGGCGTCGGTCAGGGTAGCTTCGTTTGGTTTGCTGTTTGTGTTTGTGTTTCGTTTTGCGTTTTGTTTCGGCGTTGTCGGCTTTGTCGGCGGGAGAGAGCAAGCATCTCTCTTTTTGTCATGTGTGCTTGTGTGCATGTTTGGCGGCAAACGTTCTAGGGCATGCAGAGACGCGCTTTCGTTTTGTTTTTGCGCCGAGGGTTCAGATGCTGAGAGAGCGCAAGCGTCGCTCTCTATGATGCTTGAGTGAGTTGTTTCGATTGTTTGGCGCGAAAACATATGGGCGTAGTTCTTGTTTTTATTGTGTGCATTTAAATGCTCTTTGGTGAGAGCGAAAGCGCCGCTATCTTTGGTAGCCGTTGCGCTTTCGCTTCTGGGAGCAATTTTTGTCGGCGTCTTTGTCGGTGTCTTTGATGATTGTTCATGTATGCAGGCGGGGTAGCGACATATCTCCGACGACATATATCCGCCGATCCACAAACGACATATCTCCGCGCGAAATTATGTCGTTTTAAAGCGACATAACTCCGCGCGGAGATATGTCGTTTCAAAACGTCATATAGGCGCTAATGTTTTACTCTAAGCAAAGCCGCCTATGCTACGTGTGTGTTAGAGAGAGACAGGGCGAGAAAAAATGAAATTGTTTTCTTGATGCTGGCTATAATAATAATACGATCCAATTCAGATTCCGCAGTCTTAAAGATATGGTCATTCTCTACAACTCTGGTTTTTTGGTTTTCTCATATCTTTAAAATTGTGGATGCCACAGATTTTCGTCCTTTGTGGGGGCGGAAGTGGGCGGGGCGAAGTTTTCAAATATTTTTGTAGCAGTGACATATCACAGAAGTCTGGATCCGAAACATCGTTGCTCTAGCTCTTATAGTCTTTGAGCACTAGGCGCTGAAGGGGACGGACAGACGGACAGACGGACGGACGGACAGACAAACAGGGCTCAATCGACTCGGCTATTGATGCTGATCAAGAATATATATACTTTATGGGGTCGGAAACGATTCCTTCTGGACGTTACACACATCCACTTTTACCACAAATCTAATATACCCCAATACTCATTTTGAGTATCGGGTATAATTATCATATATATCAGTGTTCGGAGCAGAGCCCAGCCGATTAGCTGCTTGCCAAATAGCACCTAATTCTTGGCCCTCAGCCGCTTATTTTGTTTGTTACTTATGTCTATGTCACTCATTTGTTTGTTAAAGCTTTGCGCTTGCTTGCCCTGCTTAACGCTCTCTGCCAGCTCGCTCTTCGCTATCTCCGCTTTGCGTCTGCCTACCGACGTCGGCCGAGCGAAGCTGCGCTTAGCGATCGGAGCGGCAATGTAAAGGGCAGGCAAGCCACACTTGCAATTAGGATGTCACGCATTAAAGAACATATCGTAATTTTATTTCTGCGGCGAGTTTTATTTAATTCGAAATAATTAGTCGGCCGATTGGGGATAAAAAACATTATCTCCACATAAAATTTGGTGACCCCGACGTGATCTCTGAGTTGCAGTGTCAATTAATAATCATTCGCGATCGACATTTGTTAGCCCTAGCAAATTTTCGGCGGTTAAGCACAATTCGGTGCTAAAACACACTTACATACACCTACATACACGAATTGCTGGCTATCTGGCGGAGGAGACCTACGGGGAGATGACCATGAAAATGGACTCGCAGAATCGAGAGCTCAACGAGAAGATGTTGCTGCTGAAGGCCCTCAAAGATGAGCTGCAGTCGAAGGAGAAGACCTTCAACGAGGTGAGCCTGAGTCTCGTGGAGAAGACCCAGGAGCTGAAGAAAACGGAGCAGCACCTAACCGACACCAAGGGGAGTCTACTGCTGACAAAGAAGGTCCTCACGAAGACCAAGCGCCGCTACAAGGAGAAGAAACAGCTGGTGGCCTCGCACATGAAAACGGAGGAGACGCTCACGACGCAGGCGCACAAAATCCTGACCGTGGCAGATCTGGCCACCAATGAAACGAAGCAGCTTCATGGCACCATCGAACGGCGAAGGTGCCTGCATCAGTTCAAGGATCGCATGCAGGACAATCTGGAGGTGATTGGCGGCAGCCTGAGTCTCTATTTGGAGCAGCAGGCGGCCTCCAAGCAGCATCTGAGCCAGGAATTGGGTGAGCCACGACCAAAAGATCTCCCTGTGCCAGTTTTCACCTTATTTCTGTTCTATTCTGTTCAGTACCCGTCTGTCCGTACGCGAACACCGTGCAATTGTAGCCGCTTAGCACCTCTTCGATCAGGGGCGACACCACCACCGCATAGACATCGCATTGCTTGGACTCGGGGCCGAAGCTCCGATCAAACGTAAACTTCTTCGTCAACTTCGAGTCGAGGGTGTGGCGTGAGGATCTCGCGTGGATTGAGCACATCCACAACTTCTGCGGAGCGTATGCATCGATCGCGTGCATTCAGCGGCCTGCAGGGATGGAAATCGTACTTATTGGGCGATCTACTACCCGTAGATGGGGCACTCACCTAACGCGCACATAGACCTGAATGTTTTGATTCGATTTGCGTGCCTGCTGCTGCTGAAGTTGCAGGCGTACGTTGTTCGATGTGTCCATTTTACAGCACAAAACTCAAAATTCACTTTTTAGCGCGTAAAAATGATGCGCCAGTTCTTTCCATACATTCGTCGAAGACGGACGTGTCGCGCATTGAAGTTTCTAAATAATCGCAAAGTGCATTCTGTGTGCTTATCTCGCACGAGAATCTATTTTTAGACACTGCGTAGCGGTGTCGGTAACACGAAAACAACAAAAAACAGTAAGCGAAGTAAGCTGTCGTACCGCGGGCAAGCTTTTGCCCTCGCCCTGCGCGCAGCCGCAAACGAAGGGCAACAAAAGCTCAACTTTTCTTAGCAGCAAGAATTCTTGATGCTAGGCAATCACAAATTTGTAACAAGCAAATTTCGTGAAGTGCCAAAAAATGGACGTAGACTCACCTGATCATTCCCAGCTTAGTGATAAGCTTTCAGCGACTGATAAGATGAGGAAAATAGCTGGTGCACCTGCAGAATTGCGTGCCAGCTTGGCTAAAGACCTATATAAGGCAATTGGAACGCCTAACTACAATAGTAGCTTGATCGCAACGACTACAAGCACTATTACCACGAGCACACTATCTTTTTCAACAGGGAAATGTCCAGCGAATTACTCAATGGCAAATACCGTAACTGGCAGCATATGTTCAGTACCGAGCACCTCGAGAGCTGAGGCGTCTACTTCAAGCTTAGCCAAAAAAGTATCCCAAGGAAAAGATTGTACCTTTCAGATGCCGATGGTCTCTATTAGTAAAAAGCAAAAAAGAGCTGATAAAGTCTCAAAAACAATTCAAAAAAATACACACCCAGCTATTCCAAAAAATCACTCATTCAAGGGCCGCCAAAATTTTACACCTGTTACTACCCCTTCAGTAGCACTTCTAAATAATCGCTATGCAGCGCTATCTGAAGAAGCTGAATCTGTAATGGAACTGGACGAAGAAGAGCAACATGGGCTAGTAGCAAACGAAGCTAGCAATGAGCAGCAGCCAAGCATAGTGCCTAAGCCTCCAGCTATTTGCGTGCCGCAAGTGAATAAAATGGACAAACTCGAAGACGCCCTCAATTCTGTAATTCCAGCTGATGAGTATGACATTCGCACATCCAGATTTGGAGTTTCGCGTATATTTGCAAAAAATTCCCAAGCTTTTCGAACAGTTATTGAAATGCTGACGAAGCAAAACTGTGAATTCTGGCACCATCAGTTGAGAGAGGATACGCCGTACAGATTGATTATTCGAGATATCCATCCAAATGTACCAAAACACTTAATTGAGCACACGTTCACCGACAAGGGTTTCACAGTCATGAACATCTACTGCCCCAGGAAGCCAAACTGGCGTAATATTGAAATAAATGAAGAGGATGATCATGAAATAAATAACTTAAAAACAAGACAGAGTATGTTCTACGTGAACCTAAAGAAAACACCAAATATTGCAGAGGCACTTAAGATTACTCAAATTGGAAGGCACAGAGTAACAGTAATTAAGGCAAAGCACAGTAAAGAATTGGTGCAGTGCTTTAGATGCCAAGATTTTGGACATACGCGAAACTACTGCCTTAAAAAGCCAGTCTGTGGAAAATGCTCTGGCGACCACTATACTGGATCAAAATCGTGCGAACTAAGTCTTAGTAACAAATCCATTTGTGCAAACTGCGGCGAAGATCACCTATCTAGCTATAAAAGTTGTTCAGTCCGAATTGAACTCAGCAAGAAGCTTAAGCCGACAGCCAGACTACCAGAAGATGGAATGCCTGCCAATAGCAAAAATAAAAATCACCCAGTCGGATCGCAAGTCATCTCAAATGCCAATGTGAGGAGTGGGTTCTCCTATGCAGACATAACAAGACCGCGTGCAGAGAAAAATATTAACGTGAACACATTACATGACAGCTCCCGGTTGTTTAATGGTGCTGAAGATCAACATTTTAGTAGCAAATTCAAAATATTAGAAAAAGCTATAAACGACCTTAATAGTAGAATTGATCAAATGTTCAAACTAATACAGGATACGATGGAGGCAAACAAAGCCTTCCGCGACCTGGTACAGAAGCTTATTTCAAAATGAACAAGCTTCAATTAAAAATCGGATTATGGAATGCACGAGGGCTAGTCAAGAACATTGAAGAACTTAGACTTTTCCTTAATGCTAATAAAATCGATGTAATGTTGATAACAGAGACACATATGCGCCCTGGTCGGAGAGCATTCGTACCAGGATACGATCAATATTACGCTGATCATCCCAGCGGAACATCGAAAAGTGGCTCTGCTCTGTTCATACGATCGTCCATTGCCCATACTCAGAACGAACCTATGTCCAGGATAAACATACAAGTTGCCAGCGTGAGTGTGCCGACTAATGTTGGATGCATCAAGATCTCCTCAATATACCTGCCACCCAACCAACCTTGGAGTACAACTGATTTTGAGCAACTTTTTCTTAGCCTGGGGAACAGATTCATCGCAGGCGGTGACTTTAACGCAAAGCACCCATGGTGGGGTAACGTCAGATCATGCTGTCGAGGGAAGCGATTGCAAGAGGCCATCGTCAGTAGCACATGCGAAATCCTTGCCACTGGCGAGGCAACTTTCTTCTCATACAACACTCGCCTTACACCTTCTGCTCTCGACTTTTTCATTGTCAACGGGATTGCGCAAAACAAGCTGTCAGTCGAAACTAAATATGAACTCTCCTCGGATCACCTGCCAATTGTAGCATCAGTGCATCATTCTCCTCAACAAATTCTCCCTCGAGGCTCTTGCGTTGAAGTATTTCAAGCCGAACTAGATAGTAGAATCAACCTCAACACGGAAATAAAAAGTCCCGATGATATAGAAGATGCAATCTCGATATTTATGAGAAACGTAATATTGGCTGCATCTTCTGCTGCGCCTGTAAACCAATGTTCACCAAGCCAACGACGACAAGATACTCTTCCCCCAAGTGCCGTAGCTCTCCTGCGCCTGAAAAGAAGAGTAAGAAGAGAGTATGCGAGAACGGGTAATACTCGAGTTCATCAAATCTACTTGAGACTATCAAACCGTTTGCAAAAGGTTCTTGCAAAAGTCAAGCAGACGAGCATTGATAACATTTTAGAAAAAGCTGGCCCCGATGCATCTTTCAACTATACTCTCTGGAAGCTTACAAGCCGATTTAAAAGAGTAGTCATGCCTAAATCGCCAATTAAAAATCCAGCAGGCGGTTGGTGCTACTCCAGTCAGCAAAAGGCTGATATCTTCGCAGACAGTTTAGAGCAAAGATTTAAGCCATTTAATCTTACGTCTGCTGTTACACGAAGGGCCGTCGAGCTACAATTGGAAATGCCATTTCAAATGTCCTTGCCAGCAAGCCCAGTCACATTTCAAGAGGTGGTGCAGCAAATTAAGAAGCTGAAGGCCAAAAAATCCCCTGGTGAGGACCTGCTGGACAACAGGACTTTAAAACTTCTGCCTAAAAAAGCGCTGCTATTTATAGTGCTGCTCCTCAACAGCATTCTTAGGATAGGACACTTTCCTACCTGCTGGAAGATGGCGCTAATCTCCATGGTACCTAAGCCAGAAAAACAACACACAGAAGTCGATGGCTACAGACCAATTAGCCTGCTCTCAGCGCTAGGGAAGATGGCGGAAAGAATGATACTGAACCGCATCATGCAGCTTGAACCTGTAAAGAAAAGAATTCCAAAGTGGCAGTTTGGATTTAGACAAGGTCACGGCACGCCAGAACAACTTCATCGAGTGGTCAACTTCGCGCTTGATGCAATGGAGCAAAAAATGTATTCGGTAGCTGTGTTTATGGACATTCAACAAGCGTTTGACAGGGTGTGGCATGATGGCCTCCTCTTTAAGCTGAGAAACATATTGCCGCCGCAGCTATTCCAGCTGGTGAGTAGCTTTCTAATGGACAGAAGTTTTAGAGTTGTTGTAAATGGAGCAAAATCATCGAAGCGCCCAATCTGTGCAGGCGTCCCACAAGGCAGCGTTCTTGGACCAACGTTATATACCCTATATACAGCCGATATGCCTTCCTCAAGGGTAATAACTGGGTTGGACGAGGACGATGTGTTGATAGCAACCTACGCGGATGACACTGCAGTGCTGACCAGAAGTCCAAGCATAAATCTAGCTACGGAAGCTCTGCAACAATATGTGAGCAGCTTTGAGGTCTGGGCTCAGAAATGGAACATAGGCATCAACAGCAGCAAATGTGCTAATGTTACTTTTGCTACGAGAACACTTTCTTGCGGAGGCATTAATATGCTGGGCTCCACACTTACGCACAAGAGCTCGTACAAATACCTGGGTGTTGTACTCGACAGGTCACTAAATTTCAAAACCCATACTACCATGGTTCGACAGTCTGTGATGGCGAAAGCGGGAAAGATGGCGTGGCTACTTGCACCAAGAAATAAGCTATCGCTGTACAGCAAAGTCACGATATACAAGTCCATCCTCAGCCCCATATGGAAATACGCACTTCAAGTTTACGGCATCGCGTCAAAAACCAACTTAAATAAAATTAGAGTTGCTCAGTCAAAAATTCTACGACGAATATGCAATGCTCCATGGTACATACGAAACAGCGACATCGAGAGGGACCTAAAGGTTCCCAAAGTAAGCGATGTTATACAATTACATGCAGCAAGGTACTTGCAACGACTTGGTGGTCACCCTAATGCGCTAGCCAGACGTCTAATTAACCCGCCAAGGAAAAGAAGACTCAAAAGGAGTCATCCACTGGATCTCCCTACTAGATCCCTCCTATAACATCTCATTAACTTTTTGTAAATATTCTAAATAATGTATGTACCTACTCCATATATGTAACATTAAGTTTAAGTATGTATCTCCTGTGATCAATTGTTTTTCCCCTTAAATGTAAAACTAGATTAAGTTGCCACGAAAGGTAGCAGTAAACTTGTTTACAATAAAATACAAATTTTCCACATGAAAAAAAAAAAAAAAAAAACAATTCGGTCAGTGCAGTGCGGTAGGCAGTGCAGCGAACTCACTAATACACACAAGCGGAGTACAAAGCGGAATCGGACAGCTCGCACAGCCGCACAGCTAAAGGCATTAGCTGTAATCCCTTTGCTTTCGGTTCCCACGTTTATACGTATACAGGGTGTCTTTTTCGGTCGTGCTGAGTGACTCTTTTAAAACCTCAACATGGCAGCACCTGAGCCTACCAATGTCGCGAACGCAGCAATGCCGAGTGATGTAGATTTCTACAAGCACAAGGCCGAGTCCATCGCGCGCCAACTAAAGGCCATGGATCGCTTTCTCACCAAGGAAGAGCTTGCCGAGTTAGATGAGGCAGAACTTCAAGCTCGCTTAGAGCAGATCGAGCGAATGAATGCGGATTTCGATGCCGCTCAAACGAGCCTTGAAAGGCTGGTTTTCCTGCAGTTAGCCCATGATGCCCGGCTGGACTTTTCGAATGTTTATGTCAAGGTTAGGTCCAGGCTGTCGCGGGAGTTGATGGCTGCTCGCACGGTAAATGTAGCCAATTCAACGGCTCGGCATACTCTCGAGGGGAATTCGGCGTTGTTCGCCTATAATAGTATAGGCCGTTCTCGAATGCCCGAGTTGCAGCTTCCGCGATTCGGTGGGAACTACATGGATTGGCCAGAATTCCACTCGATGTTCTCGACAATGGTGCACAAAGACCATCGTATACCAATCATCGAAAAATTCCAATATCTTCGTGGATGTCTAGATGGTGCTGCGCTGGATACGATTCGTTCCTTGGAACTTTCTGAGGAGAATTACGACAAGGCGTTGAATTTGCTAATGTTGCGATTCGATAATAAACTGTTACATTTTCAGACACACGTCAAGGCTATTTTCGGGCTGCAAGGGGTGGAGAAGGGCTCAGCTATCGGCTTGCGCGCGCTCAGCGACAAAATCAATTCGCACTTGCGTGCACTTCAGACCTTGGCGACCCCGCAGGAGATTTCGGATGGGTTGCTGATCTTCATCATAGGCACGAAACTGGACCACAAAACAAAGGAGAAATGGGAAGAGAACTTGCCGACGTCAGGATTGCCTCGGTGGTCAAGCATGGCCTCATTTTTGGAAGCGAGATGTCGGATGCTGGAGAATCTGGGATCAGCCATGGCAACAAGACCTAGTCAACAGGTGGGAGAAGACAAACCTGTCACCAGTAACGACCATCCTAACCCCATATGTAACCATTGCAATTCCTCCGAGCATTACATATCTAGATGTCAGGCATTCCTAAATCTCTCTGCGTTTGAACGATACAAAGAAGCAAAGAAGAGCCGCTTGTGTTTGAACTGCCTCAACAAAGGCCATGAATTGCAGAGGTGCAGGTCAGGACTTTGCAGGCATTGCCAGGCCAAACATCACACGCTACTCCACATTCCATCGGGAACTGGTGCTTCATCTTCCTCTTCACCGGCCGAGGAATCGATCCAGCAAGAGGCCGCGACTGTGCTTCTAGCAAGCGGGTGTTCTAGCCCTCCCCCTCGATCCAGAAATCTCAGCCTAGCCAGAACGTGTTGCTACCTACTGCCCTCGTCCATGTAACAGATCGTTATGGAGCACTTGTCCCATGTCGTGCCATTTTGGATTCTGCATCACAGGCAAACTTTGTAACATCTAGACTTGCTGATCAGTTGCAGTTGGATCATCGCTCGTCTTATGTTCACATCTCTGGAATCGGAGATTCCATTCTACCTTCGAGCAAGTCTGTACATATAGTTGTACAATCCCAGGACGCAAGCTATCGAGCTTCCTTCGCTGCAATTGTCACCAACTCAATTACGGAAATGCAGCCTAACTTCGGCGTAGACGCAAAGGATTGGCCAATGCCGAATAATCTAAAACTAGCTGATCCTAATTTCTCCAAGCCCCAACGTATCGATCTATTGATAGGTTCTGGTTTGTTCTTCGATTTAATGTGCGTCGGACAGATTCGACTATCAGCCCAATTGCCAACATTGCAGGAGACTAAACTTGGTTGGATAGTATCAGGAAGCATTGATAGCTCGGAGAATAAGCGTGCAGCTTTAGCCGCTTTTGAAAATTCCTCGTGCATCTCTATTGACGATTTTCGACCCACAACGCTGGAGTACCAAAACTTAGAGCAGCAATGCAGGAAGCAGCTGCTCGAGTGCCAGGTGCAAGTGGAAAAACTGCGATCGGAGAATCAGATCCACGCTAAATGAAATTCAACTTTCAACAATTTCTACATTGCCAAATTTCCTGCCATTCTATGCAATTACAGAGGTTCCCGATGATCAAGACGTAATCACGACAAGCCGCCTTCGTAAAGAAGCGCCGATTGCTGCGTTCGACGATCATCCCAGCGTAGCCGCCAGCTGCGCCCAAGCAAGCATCTTCAAGAGGGCCGTTGGAAAAATAGCGGTTCTGCCCCTTCAGGATGGATCTGTTGAAAGCCTTTGCCTTCCAACGGGGGGTGAATGTTCGGAGCAGAGCCCAGCCGATTAGCTGCTTGCCAAATAGCACCTAATTCTTGGCCCTCAGCCGCTTATTTTGTTTGTTACTTATGTCTATGTCACTCATTTGTTTGTTAAAGCTTTGCGCTTGCTTGCCCTGCTTAACGCTCTCTGCCAGCTCGCTCTTCGCTATCTCCGCTTTGCGTCTGCCTACCGACGTCGGCCGAGCGAAGCTGCGCTTAGCGATCGGAGCGGCAATGTAAAGGGCAGGCAAGCCACACTTGCAATTAGGATGTCACGCATTAAAGAACATATCGTATCTTTATTTCTGCGCCGAACTTTATTTAATTCGAAATAATTAGTCAGCCGATTGGGGATAAAAAACATTATCTCCACAATCAGATTGCTGAATCTGGATCAGATCAGATCATTTTTATAGCCAAAAGGAACAAATCAATTTGCACTGGCTACGCAGCACCCGACGTCACGCTCAGACTGATTTTCTGTCTCTCTCGCACGCACTCTTTGTCGTGTCGTTTAATATTAGCGGCGTCTGCCGGAGGAGAGCCATACTGACTTAGTATCGGGTATAACTGTAGAGTTGCGGTCTCCGCAGCAACTCACAACGTTCCCCCTCGTTATACCCGATACTCAAAATGAGTATTGGGGTATATTAGATTTGTGGTAAAAGTGGATGTGTGTAACATCCAGATGGAATCGTTTCCGACCCCATAAAGTATATATATTCTTGATCAGCATCAATAGCCGAGTCGATTGAGCCCTGTCTGTCCGTCCGTCTGTCCGTCTGTCCGTCCCCTTCAGCGCCTAGTGCTCAAAGACTATAAGAGCTAGAGCAACGATGTTTTGGATCCAGACTTCTGTGATATGTTACTGCTACAAAAATATTTCAAAACTTCGCCCCTCCCACTTCCGCCCCCACAAAGGACGAAAATCTGTGGCATCCACAATTTTAAAGATATGAGAAAACCAAAAACGTAGAATTGTAGAGAATGACCATATCTTTAAGACTGCGGAATCTGAATTGGATCGTATTATTATTATAGCCAGCATCAAGAAAACAATTTCATTTTTTCTCGCCCTGTCTCTCTCTAACACACACGTAGCATAGGCGGCTTTGCTTAGAGTAAAACATTAGCGCCTAGATCTCAGAGACTACAAAAGCTAGAGCAACCAAATTTGGTATCCACACTCCTAATATATCGGATCGAGACGAGTTTGTTTCAAAATTTCGCCACACCCCTTCCGCCCCCGCAAAGGACGAAAATCTGGGGATATTCAAAAATCTCAGAGACTATTAAGGCTAGAGTAACCAAATTTGGTATCCGCACTCCTTTTAGATCTTACTATAAAACGTGTATCTCAGAGTTTCGCCCCACCCCCTTTCGTCCACACAAAGGACGAAAATCTGTTGCATCCACAGTATTGCACATTCGAGAAAACTAAAAACGCAGAATCATAGATAATGACCATATCTATCAGATTGCTGAATCTGGATCAGATCAGATCATTTTCATAGCCAATAGGAACAAATCAATTTGCAGTGGCTACGCAGCGCCCGACGTCACGCTCAGACTGATTTCCTGTCTCTCTCGCACGCACTCTTTGTCGTGTCGTTTAATATTAGCGGCGTCTGCCGGAGGAGAGCCATACTGACTTAGTATCGGGTATAACCGTAGAGTTGCGGTGTCCGCAGCAACTCACAACGTTCCCCTCGTTTTTGTTTTGGTGTTGGCGTCGGTCAGGGTAGCTTCGTTTGGTTTGCTGTTTGTGTTTGTGTTTCGTTTTGCGTTTTGTTTCGGCGTTGTCGGCTTTGTCGGCGGGAGAGAGCAAGCATCTCTCTTTTTGTCATGTGTGCTTGTGTGCATGTTTGGCGGCAAACGTTCTAGGGCTTGCAGAGACGCGCTTTCGTTTTGTTTTTGCGCCGAGGGTTCAGATGCTGAGAGAGCGCAAGCGTCGCTCTCTATGATGCTTGAGTGAGTTGTTTCGATTGTTTGGCGCGAAAACATATGGGCGTAGTTCTTGTTTTTATTGTGTGCATTTAAATGCTCTTTGGTGAGAGCGAAAGCGCCGCTATCTTTGGTAGCCGTTGCGCTTTCGCTTCTGGGAGCAATTTTTGTCGGCGTCTTTGTCGGTGTCTTTGATGATTGTTCATGTATGCAGGCGGGGTAGCGACATATCTCCGACGACATATATCCGCCGATCCACAAACGACATATCTCCGCGCGAAATTATGTCGTTTTAAAGCGACATACCTCCGCGCGGAGATATGTCGTCTCAAAACGTCATAACTCCGCGCGGAGATATGTCGTTTGTGGAACGGCGGAGATATGTCGTTTCAAAACGTCATATCTCCGCGCGGAGATATGTCGTTTGTGACTCGGCGGAGATATGTCGTTTCGAAACGACTTAAGTCCGCCAGAAAATAATTAACTAATTTCGCATGTAAAATACACTTATATTTTTTTGACAGCATTTCATTTTATAACATGATTTTATTGAAATTAAAAAATGTGCAATAGTCCAAATACACAGAAATCATAATAGAAGTTTTCTTAAATTTTGTCGTTCTTAACTTACACAAGTTAATTGTAAATAAAAACATTGCGTATGGCCTCTTCGACTTCTCGGTTGCAACTTGGACATTTTGGCTTTATATTTTCATTTTCTTCCAACTCTTTTTTTGCTTGGTTGTGGGCCACAATTTGATCCCAACATGTACCACAAATGTTTACGTGATTGCACGGGCGCAACAACACAGACTTTGGGTTACATAGGCACACATTGCATGGATTCACTTGAACCAATGATTTATCAGACTGACTTGAATGAGAAGCATTCGATGAAAGTGACGATGTGGAAGATTTCATATCAGAAGACATTCCAGTTAAATTGCTTTCATTGTCCACCCCTTCAAAGAAGTCCTGCTTTGAAAAGCGGTCAGCTAAGGAAACAGTGCATGTCAGAAATCCCTGTATATCTATTTCACCTCTTTCAAAAAGATCCATTGCGTCCATTATTTTTTTTGAGCGATCCTGAGAACAAAAATAATTAAGCTAACATATTATTTTTAACGATTAACTTAAAATGTATTCAACTTACACGTAATTTCTTCTTCTGTGTCTGATTTCCATTACCACCATTTTGAAAGAGTAAAGCAAACTCGCGACTTTTTTCATATTCTGCATCAATAAGACATTGAACAAATTTAAAAAAGCGCCCATTTGCTCGAATTTTATTTCCCAAATTCAAATTATAAGCTTCTACTGAGCTCGTGGTTCTAGTTGACCTCTTAAGCACGGATATGCTTTTTGGTCCCTCCTATAGAATTAGGGTTAAAAATTAATAAGTAAAATACAACTCAATTATTAAACAATAAATAAAATATACCTTTTTAAGCCACTGTCTATTAAAATATTTTAAAAATGAAGAAAACAGCTTCTTATATAAGTTTATTGCTTCGCCTTTTAGAAGGTTAAATGCTTCGACAATTTTGCATTTCAGCGTATTTTCAAAACCACTCGATTGCTTGGCATTTTTCTTGCATGCTTGAGTAAAATGAAACCAACAGGCGTAAAAATTCATGTTGGGATGCAGACCTTTTAACGCGTTACGCATTGCCTTTTCGTGATCTGATATAAAGGATGCTCCTTTAAGGCAGCAAATGTTCGAGTCTATATATGTGAATAAGTGCTGATAACACAGCTCCGTTTTGCGAGTCATCAAAACAAAAACAAAAGGGGTTATCTAATTACAAACATTTTTTGATTAGAGTTAGTAAATAAAGTGTAGCATAAGAAGAAATTTGGGGTAGCGACATATCTCCGACGACATATCTCCGCCGATCCACAAACGACATATCTCCCCGCGGAATTATGTCGTTTTAAAGCGACATACCTCCGCGCGGAGATATGTCGTCTCAAAACGTCATAACTCCGCGCGGAGATATGTCGTCTCAAAACGTCATAACTCCGCGCGGAGATATGTCGTTTGTGGAACGGCGGAGATATGTCGTTTCAAAACGTCATATCTCCGCGCGGAGATATGTCGTTTGTGACACGGCGGAGATATGTCGTTTCGAAACGACTTAAGTCCGCCAGAAAATAATTAACTAATTTCGCATGTAAAATACACTTATATTTTTTTGACAGCATTTCATTTTATAACATGATTTTATTGAAATTAAAAAATGTGCAATAGTCCAAATACACAGAAATCATATAGGAAGTTTTCTTAAATTTTGTCGTTCTTAACTTACACAAGTTAATTGTAAATAAAAACATTGCGTATGGCCTCTTCGACTTCTCGGTTGCAACTTGGACATTTTGGCTTTATATTTTCATTTTCTTCCAACTATTTTTTTGCTTGGTTGTGGGCCACAATTTGATCCCAACATGTACCACAAATGTTTACGTGATTGCACGGGCGCAACAACACAGACTTTGGGTTACATAGGCACACATTGCATGGATTCACTTGAACCAATGATTTATCAGATGACTGACTTGAATGAGAAGCATTCGATGAAAGTGACGATGTGCAAGAATTCATATCAGAAGACATTCCAGTTAAATTGCTTTCATTGTCCACCCCTTCAAAGAAGTCCTGCTTTGAAAAGCATGCAGCTAAGGAAACAGTGCATGTCAGAAATCCCTGTATATCTATTTCACCTCTTTCAAAAAGATCCATTGCGTCCATTATTTTTTTTGAGCGATCCTGAGAACAAAAATAATTAAGCAAACATATTATTTTTAACGATTAACTTAAAATTTATTCAACTTACAGGCGTCTTACTATGCAGGCGTCAGTTTTTTTTTTTGTGATTGGCTGCATTTTTTTTACATATGTCTCAAACTCCAGAACGGTCGCTCCCAAGGAACTCGGAGAACTCTCTGGCGACTCCATCTCCAACTCACCCGCTTCGGCTGATGTTTTTCTTGCCGAGTTGTCCAATAAATCCATATTCTAGGTCGGCAATCTTGGAGCAAGTGCGTCAGTTTGGTGGCCTGGTCCAGTAGCGTCAGTAGCCTTGATTTTCTTTCCTCTTTTATTGCAGCTAGATTTTAGCTGAGTGGTCCAGAGTTTATTGAGTTTATTGGCTTCACTGTATTACGGCGCCGATCACAGATGATTAGATTGCATTAATTGCAATTATATGGCACATATAGTTCATTTCCCGGTTTATACATGTATTTTAAAGCATTTAAAATTCCACAAATAACAACAAAACACAAGTCACTTTTTTTTTTGTAATGTAATTTAATGCGAGTGCACGACCAAGTTGCGCACACTCGCCCGCCAGATTTGCTACTGGCGGAATTTATTTCAGCTTTTTCTTATTACCCTTACATTGGCAATTTACATTTAAGCTTCTTACAACAATAATGTTCTTTTGAATTTTTGCGGGCAATTGACATTAACTTTAACATCTAGAGACATGTTTACATTCTATCAGTCTGGCAGCCCTATTTTGACATTCGCAACAATTGACGTACATTTATACAAACAGGTGGTCACAAAGAGATGAGTATTGAACAAAATTGCAACATTAATGACATTTATAGACAAATTTAATTCTATTTATTTTCTATTTCAGGTACTGGAGGATCATCGTCGTCGTCTGGAGCACTGTGGATGGCACAGGGCGCATCCACCTCAGCGCTATATGTGCACGTGTGTGTGATGCAGCAGATCACGCATCTGCGGCATCAGAATTGGCAGAGGCTGGATCCAGGAGTTGGCGTGAATGGTGATGGTGATGGTGTTTGGCGAGCGACTCTGGTCCGGCCGCCCACGTTGCTCTACCTGGAGATCTGGGGATTGGCACTGGTCCGGCCAATCAGGGTGCGTTGACCAGTGGAAATGGCCGCAAATGAGTGCGGATTGGCTGCATCCGAGTGGCTGCTGGTCCGGCCACCGAGGATGCACTGTCGATGTAGATGTGCTGCTGTGCATCTTCGTTTGAGCGGCGAGCGAAACGAATTTTCGGTCAAGTTGGCCTTTGCTATAGGGGTAAGGGGCAGGGGCAGGGGCGGCTCATTATCCAACAGCGGAGGCACATTATTTAGCCATTCTTTTACATTGTGTGCGTCCGCCTGTGTCAATGCAGGTAACAAGCATTTTCTGCTCCTGCTAGTGGTGGTACCTTTTGCTGTCGTCAATTGTTTTTGCTGTTGCTGGTCATTGTTTTGTTGTATGCCGGCTAAAGGTTCGGCATAAGTCAATGTGTTTGTTTTTGTTTTGGTGTTGGCGTAGGTCGGGGTAGCTTCGTTTGGTTTGCTGTTTGTGTTTGTGTTTCGTTTTGCGTTTTGTTTCGGCGTTGTCGGCTTTGTCGGCGGGAGAGAGCAAGCATCTCTCTTTTTGTCATGTGTGCTTGTGTGCATGTTTGGCGGCAAACGTTCTAGGGCATGCAGAGACGCGCTTTCGTTTTGTTTTTGCGCCGAGGGTTCAGATGCTGAGAGAGCGCAAGCGTCGCTCTCTATGATGCTTGAGTGAGTTGTTTCTATTGGGCGCGAAAACATATGGGCGTAGTTCTTGTTTTTATTGTGTGCATTTAAATGCTCTTTGGTGAGAGCGAAAGCGCCGCTATCTTTGGCAGCCGTTGCGCTTTCGCTTCTGGAAGCAATTATTGTCGGCGTCTTTGTCGGTGTCTTTGATGATTGTTCATGTATGCAGGCGTCAGTTTTTTTTTTTGGGATTGGCGGCATTTTTTTTACATATAGACTCCTGTCCAAGAAGCGACGCTCAAACTTCAGAACCGTCGCTCCCAAGGAACTCTGGGAACTCTCTGGCGAGTCCATCTCCAACTCACCCGCTTCGGCTGATGATTTTCTTGCCGAGTTGTCCAATAAATCCATATTGTAGGTCGTCAATCTTGGAGCAAGTGCGTCAGTATGGTGGCCTGGTCCAGTTGCGTCAGTAGCCTTGCTTTTCTTTCCTCTTTTATTGCAGCTAGATTTTTGCTGCGTGGTCCAGAGTTTATTGAGTTTATTGGCTTCACTGTATTACGCGGCCGATCACAGATGATTAGATTGCATTAATTGCAATTATTTGGCACATATAGTTCATTTCCCGGTCTATACATGTATTTTAAAGCATTTAAAATTCCACAAATAACAACAAAACACTAGTCACTTTTTTTTTTTTGTAATGTAATTTTATGCGAGTGCACGACCAAGTTGCGCACACTCGCCCGCCAGATTTGCTACTGGCGGAATTTGTTTCAGCTTTTTCTTATTACCCTTACATTGGCAATTTACATTTAAGCTTCTTACAACAATAATGTTCTTTTGAATTTTTGCGGGCAATTGACATTAACATTAACATCTAGAGACATGTTTACATTCTATCAGTCTGGCAGCCCTATTTTGACATTCGCAACAATTGACGTACATTTATACAAACAGGTGGTCACAAAGAGATGAGTATTGAACAAAATTGCAACATTAATGACATTTATAGACAAATTTAATTCTATTTATTTTCTATTTCAGGTACTGGAGGATCATCGTCGTCGTCTGGAGCACTGTGGATGGCACAGGGCGCATCCACCTCAGCGCTATATGTGCACGTGTGTGTGATGCAGCAGATCACGCATCTGCGGCATCAGAATTGGCAGAGGCTGGATCCAGGAGTTGGCGTGAATGGTGATGGTGTTTGGCGAGCGACTCTGGTCCGGCCGCCCACGTTGCTTCTACCTGGAGATCTGGGGATTGGCACTGGTCCGGCCAATCAGGGTGCGTTGACCAGTGGAAATGGCCGCAAATGAGTGCGGATTGGCTGCATCCGAGTGGCTGCTGGTCCGGCCACCCAGGATACACTGTCGATGTAGATGGAGATGGAGCGCAGGCCAGAGTCATCTGTATTGGCTGGCCTCGTCGTTGGATTGCTGCTGCTGTTTTGTGATGATGATGGCGTGACGTCACGGCCATCGGTTGACGGCAGCGTAATCGGAGGGGCGTCCAAATTGGGCCCAACTTGCAACACAATGTTGCGGTTGGTGGCGAGGCAGGTACTGGAGAGGCTGATCTGTGAGTGTATTGTCAGGTAAGTGTGATTAGTAGAAGTATTGGCTATTTTGTGTTGATGCGTGAATTGATGTTTTTCTTCTTTTAGCAGCAGCCTGTGGACTGGATGTTGTTGGCGACGGCGAAAGGGCCTTCAAATTTCGCCCATTTGGCAGGAATTGGATGGCGAAATTGACGTGGCAGCTGTTGGATAGGCAGCTCTATCGGAGGCGTGGCAGGTACGTATGTTTTGTGTGTGTTTGGACCATTTTGTGTTGAAGTGTGTATTGATGTTTTTCTCCTTTTAGCGGCAGCCTGTGGACTGGATGTTGTTGGCGACGGCGATAGGGCCTTCAAATTTCGCCCATTTGGCAGAGAGTGGATGGTGAATTTGGTGTGGCACCTGCTGGAGAGGCAGCTCTATCGGAGGCGTGGCAGGTACGTATGTTTTGTGTGTGTTTGGACCATTTTGTGTTGATGTGTGTATTGACGTCATTTTTGGTTTGTTTACAGTGGCTGCTCTGGACCTGTGCGGTGGATTGTCAGGAGCGTCGTCAATAAATCCTAAAATGTCGTCCAATTGGCATCAAATGTGTGGTGTTGATGACGGGGCAGCTGCTGAAGGGGCAGATCCGTCGGAGGCGTGGCAGGTACGGGTGATTATTGTGAGTTTTGTCCATATTTTGTTGGTATGCGAATTGACGTCATTTTGTTTTATTTCAGTGGCTGCTCTGGACCTGTGCGGTGTATTGTCAGGAGAGTCGTCAATATATTCTAAGAATGTCGTCAAATTAGCAGCAAAAGTTTGGTCTATTTGTCGTGGCATCTGCTGGTGGGGCAGCTCTGTCGATGGCGTGTCAGGTGAGTACGTATTGGTCATTTTTCGTGGTTATGTGAGTTAATGTTTTCCATCTGTTTTTAGTGGCTGCCTCAGGACCGACTTTTGGGCTCAGTAGTCAGAGTAGAAGCTACCGTAGGCGTCCATGATCTCCTCAGCTATCTCGTCGTCAAATGAATCGTGGTCCGTCCACTGGTCGTCGCCATCGTCGCTGAGTGCTTCGCAGTCCATATCAGAATCCTCCGATACGGCTGCGGCGTCAGGTTGTGTATTGGCGGCGGGTCTTGTAGGTATTGGTGCTGCTGCTGGTGTCTGTGTTGGAGGATTGGCCACTGCTGAGCCACTGCCCTTTGCTTCCGTCAGGTTTGTAATTAATCTGGTTAGTTCTTGCAGTCTTTTCTCCAAGTTTTCAATTTTAACGGCGTACTCTTTTAAGATTTCCACACACTTGCCATCGCATTGGATGGCTGGCTGCTGCTGATGATGGGGATTTCTCGGTGTCTGAACACGTTTAGGAGTTGGCTGCACCCGTTGATCGCGCTGGCATTGGCGCCCCTTGGCCTGTGGCTGGGAATGATGGCCGCGATGCTGGTGCTGCTGCTGGTGCTGCCGACCCAAATTGTGTCCGCGCTGCTGCTGTTTTTGATTTTGTTGCTGCTGCTGCTCATCCCTTAGCTTCTGCTGGATCTTGGCCAAATGGTTTTCGGCCGGATTGGCTTGCGCACCTCGGCTATACAAGGGCCTGCGGGTGTTGGGCGTTGCTGCTGCAGCTGGTGTTGGTGCTGCTGGTTTGGCCCCCTGTCGGCCGCTTGAATGCTGCTGTTGCTGTTGGGGTTGGTGTTGTGGCCGCTTCTTTTGAGATGGCTGCTGCTGCTTGGGGCGTGGATATGGGGCTGCTGTTGCTGGGAAGGACGACGACTGCTCTTCGGCTGTTGCCGTTCAGCCGCGCGTGGCTGCTGCTGCTGCTCAGCATTCGCAGACCGCAACACCCTGCTGTAGGAAGGCCTGCCATTGCCTCTGGTGCCTGTGTTTGCTGTCTGCTGTTGTTGTTGCTGGGATTGGCGATTCGGCTGCTGAGTTTGTGGAAGTTGTTGTTGGTCAGTTGGCTGCTGTGGCTGCTGGCGTTGCTGTTGATACTGCTGCTGCTCAGCGATGAGCCTGTTTGCCCTTAGCAGACTGCGAGCCTTTTTGAAGGCGGCACATCCTTTATAGCAGCTCACATGCTTTCCGCTACAATTGGCGCATTTAGGGTCTTTCTGCCTGGGTTTCCTGTTGGCTGTTGAGGGGTGATCTGCGCATTTCATGCATTTAAATGGCCGTCTACAATAATTTTTTGTATGGCCAAATTCCTGACACCGATGACACTGAGCTGGGTCGCGTGGCTTGGCTTGTCTCTCGAACGAAACGCATTGGTTGGCCAGTTGTTTTATGGCAAGTATTGCCTCATGGCCGCCATCCGCCTTGGGCTGTATTTCCACCTCAAATATGTTTAGTGGCCTCCCATTGAATCTATGTTTTATAGTCTCAAAGACTATAAGAGCTAGAGCAACGATGTTTTGGATCCAGACTTCTGTGATATGTCACTGCTTTAAAAATATTTCTAAACTTCGCCCCGCATATTTCCGCCCCCACAAAGGACGGAAATCTGTGGCATCCACATTTTTAAAGATACGATAAAACCAAAAACGCAGAATCGTAGAGGATGACGATATGTTTTAGAGTGTAAAATCTCAACCAGATCGTATAATTATTATAGCCAGAATCAAGAAAACAATTTCATTCTTTCTCGCTCTGTCTCTCTCTAACACACAGGTTTCATGGTCGGCTTTGCCAATTGCAAAATATGAGTTCAAGGATCTCAGAACCTATAAGAGCCAGAGCAACCAAATTTGGTATCCACACTCCTGTGATATCGGACCTTGACCGTTTCGTGTCCAAATTTCGCCACACCCCCTTTCGCCCCCGCAAAGGACGAAAATCTGTGGCATCCACAAATCTCAGCGACTATTAAGGCTAGAGTAACCAAATTTGGTATCCACACTTCTGTTAGATCTCACTATAAAACGTTTATCTCAGAATTTCGCCCCACCCCCTTTCGCCCCCACAAAGGACGAAAATCTGTTGCATCCACAATATTGCACATTTGAGAAAACTAAAAACGCAGAATCATAGATAACGATCATATCTATCAGATTGCTGAATCTGGACCAGATCAGATAATTTTTATAGCCAAAAGGAACAAATCAATTTGCACTGGCTACGCAGCGCCCGACGTCACGCTCAGACTGATTTTCTGTCTCTCTCGCACGTACTCTTTGTCGTGTCGTTTAATATTAGCTGCGTCTGCCGGAGAAGAGCCATACTGACTTAGTATCGGGTATAACTGTAGAGTTGCGGTGTCCGCAGCAACTCACAACGTTCCCCCTCGTTTTTTTTTTTGGTTCGGTTGTCCTTCTTGAAGGTAATTTAATTTTTATTGGGCCAACATCGAAAATAAATGAAACAGAGATAAACAGATAAAGGTACAAAAAATGAAATCAAACATAAAACGCAAATAAAAATTCCAATAATCTCATCGTGGATTCGGCCACATGCGACTTTCACGTGGCGATGGGAGCTTCAATTGATTGCCAAATCGAGGCCTCTCCTCCTGATTGACCGCCTGCTTTGACGGTGTGTTGGCGGCCGACGCCACCGAATTGTGGTTTACGAGGACATGGCGAATTCGTGGCACAGCCACGCGATTGCGCTGATGCTGAGCCCCGCCGATGGGCAGCACTGAGGAGCGACTCGTGGGCACCAATTCTTCATAGGAGATCCCGGCTTCGCGGTCATTTTCAGTGGTCTCACTGAAGATCGCTGGGCGATCTTGTATCCGGCACCGCTGATTTTGTGCGTGGCTTCTTGTTCGAGCGTGTGCCAATGCTGCGTCTGCCCAATCCCCCGCTGCGACGCAATATGTTGTCCAGGACGCGGACCCGCTTTAGTGGCGACTTGGACGCCTTCAGCTGGCTGTTGGCCAGCCGCTGTGCGGTAGACGGCGACGGGCGTATCGAATTCAGAGAGCTCATGAGGCTGCGCTTGGCGTTGGGAGTCCGATACCCCGAAGAGCTGGCGGCTGCTGATGGATTCAGTCGCTTGTGCAGATTCCCAGTGCTATTGGTCATATTGGGAGTGATCAGCTGGATTGTTGGGGTCTTGCGCAACGACATTGTCGAGGTCGACATTGAGGACATGTTCTTCAAAGTTCGGGGCGTGCGAGGCGCCGTTGAACCGGCAGTCGGCGGTGGCATCATCAATTTGCTGCTGCTGCTGTCCTCGTGGTGGGCGGGGCCTTCTTGCGGGCCGAGCTCTGCTTGGCCTGCCGATAGTTCTCCCATTCGCCAGCCACCAGCTCCAGTATGTTCTCGCCATAAACCAGAAACGGGCCATGCGATTGCACCTCATAGGCGTGCACCATTCATTGATCTGCTGCTCAATCTTGGGCAGCTTCGAGGTGATGGCCTTGCGTTCCTTTTCCTCTTTAAGGAACTGGCCGCCACGATTGTTGAAACGATTCGGCTCGTTGGCCTTTGCCTCTAGAGCCTGCATGCGGGACCAAAGTTCTGCACGGCTCTCGTACAGATCGAAAATCTCCTTGTTGCACGTGTAGAAGCTCTTCAGATCATCCAGCTCCAGCTCGTGCAGCTCCAACAGGTCTTCGTTGTAATACTTATTGTAGTAGTTGGAGAAACGCTTGCGCTCCTGCTGGCTCTTGAGCGTTAGATCCCACCACTTGCTTATCTCGACGCGCAGCTGCTCGATGAACGTCTTGAGGTTCTGGCTGCGCAGTGCCTGGCAGCGCTGCAGCTCCGAATGAAGGATGTCATAGGTGCGCTGCGTATTCTCGGTGCACTCGCGCACTCGTCGCATGGCGCTCTCGTCCGTCTCCTGGAGGCGATCCCACAGCACGTAGATCTTCTCGCGCATGTCATGGATTTTGGAGCACAGCTCCTGGATCTGCTCGGCATAACTGTTGCGCATCTGCCGCAGCCGCTCTAGTGTCTCTGGTGTCAGATTGTGGCTCAGATCGTTCAGTAGGCGATCCTCTGCATCGGTCTGGGGCATCAGCTCGAGCATCTTCATGTCATGCTTAATGGCCTTGCGCAGCTGGTCCAGCTCCGTCAGGCGCACTGCGCGCTGAGAGCGCAGGTTGTCGAGATGGTCGCGAAAGCCGTCCATCTCATCGGGCAGGGGCAGCGGGTCCGCCAGTAGAGGGAGCGGCAGTGCGCCCAGCTCTTCGCAGAGCTGCTCCTGCTGGAGCAGCAGCTCCCCGATCTCCGCCCGACGTTTCGAGAGCTCCTCGCGCAGATGCTTAATGCTTTTGTCCAGCTTCAGCTGCCATATGATCAGTGGCACATCGTCGGGCCTCTGACCAATGTCCACCGTCTCATGGAGGAGTCGGGTGAGGTCGCTGGCCTCGGCTCGGAGTGCGGCTATGTCATCCAGGATGGCCGCCTGCTTCTCCCGCGACTCGGTCAGCAGATCCGTATAGAAATTATCCGCGTGCGCCTTGAGTTTGTGCAGAAAGTCCTCGCATGTCTTCGGCTCGAACATGAGGGACCACATTGAATGGAGCTGCTCCACATGCTCGCCAGTCATCTCAAGGATCTCTCCCTTGATGGAGGTTGGGTAAACCATAGCCAATAGGAATGGGTCTTGTAATCGGGAATTTTTTTTTTTTTTTTTTATTAAGCGTTGAATCCGTACATTGCATATAACGTATCTTAACATCACTGGTAAATAATATTGGGGTAGCCAAACCTAATGATAAATGCGAGAGGACTTACAAAAAATAGAATATTATAATATTGGGTGGGAAACTTAGAGTTGGCCAATAGTTATGGCAAAACCCAATCTCTTCAACCGCCTCAAAGGCCTGGCAGGTAGTAATCGTCTGGCGAGCACACTATGGTGTCTAATTAGCCTGTCACTGTATCTGCTGGTGTGCCTTCCAATCTGCTCCTCTACTGTATGCAGATTCAAATCCCGATGTAGGGTGGAGCCGCGCACGTACCAAGGGCAGTTCGTTATTTGCCTCATGGCGCGATTCTGCAAGACCTGTATCCGTTTATTTTACCATTTGGCAGCTATACCCCAAATCTGCACACCGTAGAGCCAGATCGGGGCTACACAGTGTACATAAACTGCTCTTTTGGCTCTCAGTGACATGGTGCTTCTTCTGTTAATCAGCCCCCGCAATTGCTGCATTCTTTGCCCACATTTACGAGCCGTAGCTTACAAGTGTGGACCAAAAGTAAGACGCTTATCAAGGGTGATACCGAGATACTTTGCTTGCTCTGGTTGGTCCAAAGTTACGCCTTCAAACTTTATGGGTGGGGTGTGGTCTATGAGCGCTTTCAGGGTGAAGCATGGATTGGTGGTCTTCAGTGGGTTGACTTTTAAATTCCATCTTTTGCACCAAGCTGCCAAAGAGTAGAGGTACTCTTGGAGACCATCTGCTGCCTCAAGGCGGCACTTGGAGCTGTAGAGCAGTGCTATATCGTCCGCGTAGGTAGCAAGCAGAGCCTTACGGGGGGCCTCCATATGTTGCTCGCTTGGGGAGGGTAGATCTGCAGTATAGATAGAGTAAAGCAGCGGGCCAAGGACGCTGCCCTGTGGAACTCCAGCTCTCATTTGGCAAGGTGTTGAATGTGTGTTCCTGAACCTGACCATAAACTGACGTCCTTCCAAGTATGATCGTAGGACACCGTAGTATGGTGCTGGGAACAGTTTTTTAATTTTGCTCAGTAGGCCGATATGCCAAACTCTATCGAAGGCTTGCTGCATATCAATGAAGACTGCATTGCAGTATTCTAGATCATCATAGGCCTGTAGGATGTGTCCTGCCAATCTGTGGACTTGCTCCACTGTGCCGTGTCCCTCCCGAAAGCCAAACTGGTGATCCGGCAAGATACGGCATTCCTTGATTATACTACCAAGACGATTGGCAAGAAGCCTCTCCCATACCTTAGATAAGGAAGACAAAAGACTTATTGGCCGATACGACTCAGGGTCGTCCTCCGGTTTTCCAGGCTTATGGATCATCAGGATTGTTGCTATCTTCCACTGCTTAGGGAAAAACTGCATCCTTAACATGGCGTTAAAAATGAGCACTATGTAGAGTATCGGGGGTAGCGACATATCTCCGACGACATATCTCCGCCGATCCACAAACGACATACCTCCGCGCGAAATTATGTCGTTTTAAAGCGAAATACCTCCGCGCGGAGATATGTCGTCTCAAAACGTCATAACTCCGCGCGGAGATATGTCGTTTGTGGAACGGCGGAGATATGTCGTTTCAAAACGTCATATCTCCGCGCGGAGATATGTCGTTTGTGACACGGCGGAGATATGTCGTTTCGAAACGACTTAAGTCCGCCAGAAAATAATTAACTAATTTCGCATGTAAAATACACTTATATTTTTTTGACAGCATTTCATTTTATAACATGATTTTATTGAAATTAAAAAATGTGCAATAGTCCAAATACACAGAAATCATAATAGAAGTTTTCTTAAATTTTATCGTTCTTATCTTACACAAGTTAATTGTAAATAAAAACATTGCGTATGGCCTCTTTGACTTCTCGGTTGCAACTTGGACATTTTGGCTTTATATTTTCATTTTCTTCCAACTCTTTTTTTGCTTGGTTGTGGGCCACAATTTGATCCCAACATGTACCACAAATGTTTACGTGATTGCACGGGCGCAACAACACAGACTTTGGGTTACATAGGCACACATTGCATGGATTCATTTGAACCAATGATTTATCAGATGACTGACTTGAATGAGAAGCATTCGATGAAAGTGACGATGTGGAAGATTTCATATCAGAAGACATTCCAGTTAAATTGCTTTCATTGTCCACCCCTTCAAAGAAGTCCTGCTTTGAAAAGCGGTCAGCTAAGGAAACAGTGCATGTCAGAAATCCCTGTATATCTATTTCACCTCTTTCAAAAAGATCCATTGCGTCCATTATTTTTTTTGAGCGATCCTGTGAACAAAAATAATTAAGCTAACATATTATTTTTAACGATTAACTTAAAATGTATTCAACTTACACGTAATTTCTTCTTCTGTGTCTGATTTCCATTACCACCATTTTGAAAGGGTAAAGCAAACTCGCGACTTTTTTCATATTCTGCATCAATAAGACATTGAACAAATTTAAAAAAGTGCCCATTTGCTCGAATTTTATTTCC
This sequence comes from Drosophila miranda, assembly GCF_003369915.1. NCBI lineage: Eukaryota > Metazoa > Arthropoda > Insecta > Diptera > Drosophilidae > Drosophila > Drosophila miranda. The sequence goes on along the minus strand of NW_022881625.1, from coordinate 9,433,717 downwards.
CAAATTCAAATTATAAGCTTCTACTGAGCTCGTGGTTCTAGTTGACCTCTTAAACACGGATATGCTTTTTGGTCCCTCCTATAAAATTAGGGTTAAAAATTAATAAGTAAAATACAACTCAATTATTAAACAATAAATAAAATATACCTTTTTAAGCCACTGTCTATTAAAATATTTTAAAAATGGAGAAAACAGCTTCTTATTTAAGTTTATTGCTTCGCCTTTTAGAAGGTTAAATGCTTCGACAATTTTGCTTTCTGGTAAAAGCGGCAAGTGCAAAAATTTCATAAATAGCATGTAAGCTTTCTTATTGCATTTCAGCGTATTTTCAAAACCACTCGATTGCTTGGCATTTTTCTTGCATGCTTGAGTAAAATGAAACCAACAGGCGTACAAATTCATGTTGGGATGCAGACCTTTTAACGCGTTACGCATTGCCTTTTCGTAATCTGATATAAAGGATGCTCCTTTAAGGCAGCAAATGTTCGAGTCTATATATGTGAATAAGTGCTGATAACACAGCTCCGTTTTGCGAGTCATCAAAACAAAAACAAAAGGGGTTATCTAATTACAAAAAATTTTTGATTAGAGTTAGTAAATAAAGTGTAGCATAAGAAGAAATTTACCTTCTGAAAATATTTAATATAAATTATTAAAAGTTGCTTAAAATCTCCAAAAGGGCACACTTTAAATGTAGCATCAATTAAATAATGCCTATTATGCTCCGGAATGTTGGCTAGCATCAAGGTGATTACCTTGTCTGATGAAAATATGCAATAAGCAAACGAGCTCGATGCGTACACTTTTTAATAGAACTGATTTGCAGTATTTCCCTTGGTTATTCCAAAACGGTTCATAATATTTTCGCCTTGAAAAGCTTCCAGAACATTCTCTGCAGAAGATGGAGGCTTTGGCAAGAGAGGCTGTCTTTTTCTTTGCAAAGTGCGTTTGACAGAGTCATAATTTATTTCAATCTCCGCTTCACCTTTTGTTTTCCTAATTAATTGAATAGAAAAATAATACATCAGTCTGTGTGCATTTCTTGTCTGCTCGCATGCACATATGTACATACATGTACATACATATGTATGTATGTATGTATGTACATCAGGGGACGGCACGGCTAATGCGCGCAGACGGACTTCGAAACGAGCATTTACCGGTCAAAAACCGAGCGACGACCAAAGTCTCGCAAACGGACTTAAAGGGGCATGATTCGCAAGAAACACCGGATCACGTAATAGAACATGAACGATCATGTCAAACTGCGACCCGGCACAACGCGTTTGTAACAGTGGTCGGCAGCAACACAATAATACTTTTTGTTTTAGTTTGACTTCTGTCAACGCACACAAACGCAATGTAATGTGTGCGTGCCGACCGCTGAAGTATATACATATGTACATATGTATGTATGTGCCTCACAGCTTAAATGAACCAGAGCACTTTTCAAACTTCAAACCCCTGTAAAAATCAATTGAGCAGTCCTATAAAAAAAATTGTAATACAATTCTGTTAAGATTTTACCAAAGACTATACAATACCAAGATGTTGCATGAGCGACCAAAAAGATGTTCTATGGCGGGTCCTAACATTAGAACCCAAAAGACACGAGGGAGCGCGCGGGGTTTCAATTCCCTTTTCGACTGTACTTCGTCTCTACCGCGACCCCGCTGCCCATCGGTTTCGTCTGTTCGGCAATTCTAGACTCTCGAGCCACAGCACCGTCGAAGCGGTGGTCGCGGATCGCCGATGTCTTTGGAGCGGCACAGTGGGACCTATGGCCGTCTCAGCTTGCTAAATTAGTTAGTGAATATGAGTTCAATAAATATTTGCACACTGAAAAAATGTTAAACTTTAAACTAAAACAATCTTGAAAATGCGATTGGAAAATTCTCTATTAGATGCGTACATTAAATTTATCTAAAGCACTCATACAATTTTTTTTACTATTTCGGCTGAGTCCCCACTGTGCCGCGCCAAAGACATCAGCGATCACGCTGCCCTACGGTTTCGGCACGCAGACGATTCATATTTTGTTTTTGTATTCTTTCTCTCGAGACACACCGACTCGACGCTGACCGAGGCATTGACGAAGCCGAGTAGCGTAAAAGAGAATTGAAGTAATAGCCCCGCGCGCCCGTACCTTGAAGCGTCAAACAAAAATTGAAAAAGAATTTGTTCCTCATGCAACATCTTGGTATTGTATAGTCTTTAATTTTACTTATCTTACCAACCAAAAAAAAAAAGTTCGATATTCTTCTCCGTTACCCCGCAAAAAGGAAAAAAATAAAATGCGCACTAGAAAACACCCCCACAGCCTATTTGGTTCAAATTCTCTTTGAACAAAATAAGCTGTGGGGTGGAAAAAGGCAGTATTTTTGTTATTTATTATTTAAAACGTCTTAGAAAAATGTTAAAAAATATAAGAAGTTCGTTTTGCTTGTCATTTGATTTTCATTGGTAAGTTTAATGGTTTAGAAGTTATGAAAATTTTAAATTTTTAACGTGCTTTGGTTCATTTAAGCTGTGAGCCACTGTACAAACATACATACATACATATGTAGCAAGGCAGTATGTATTATTAAAATTTTAATTAATATATTAACTTACTCAGCAAAAACATCATTGAATACTTTTTTGGTGTCGAAATTGCTATTATTTTCGCACTTCAGTTTTATTTCACTAAGAGCACTGATTTTTTCCATTTCATCACTCTGAGGGCCATGGCTATGCACAACATATTCAGGATTTGAGTAAACTCTAGATTTGTCTGCACTTAAATAAACTCTAGCTTTACAGAGTTTAACCCGGCATATGTATGTGGTTTCGCCTAGTTTTAATTGTTTGTTTTTTACATAAATTTGTTGCTCGCATAATGAAAACAACAGTAACGAGCAGCCCGCTCGGCTTCCTTCTCTGAATTCAAATTTAATATTTTCGTAGTCCATGTTCTTACTGTCTGAGCAACCGAATCGGAATGAATGCAGCAGAATAATGCGGCATATTTTTGGCGCGCGCCTCGCACGCTTTGCCTATTGCACAGAAAATAAATATTCTATAACATTCTATTCTATGCACATGTTTAAAAACAATAAATTATCTACATATTACATATTAAATAATACGTTTATATTACATTAAATACAACACGGCATTCTTTAACAATTTTTGTTTAATGAAATTAACTTCCTAATAAAAACGCTGTTCATAAATTATGCAGTAGCTATATTTGCTCAATTAAGACAATATTTTTCACGGTGCATTTACAGTTAGGTAACCAGCTGAAGATAAAGAGTATGTACGAGAGGGACAGAAAATCAGTCAGAACATGTCGTCGGGCGCTGCGTAGCCACTGCAAATTTATTTGTTCCTTTTGTTTTGTTTTTTTGTTTTTTTTTGTATTTTTTGATGGTGTATCGGCATAATTTGCTCAAAATCGCTGCGCGGATATATGTCGCTTCTAAGCGTCATATGTCGTTTGTGGAACGGCGGAGATATGTCGTTTCAAAACGTCATATCTCCGCGCGGAGATATGTCGTTTGTGACACGGCGGAGATATGTCGTTTCAAAACGTCATATCTCCGAGCGGAGATATGACGCTTTCAAACGACATAAGTCCGCCAGAAAAAAAGCGACATAATTCCGCCGGCAAAATGTACTGGGCGGAGATATGTCGTCGGAGATATGACGCTATGCCGAGTATCGCCCGAGTAGGCAATGCTTTCAGTGTGGAATTGCACACTCTGTCAATGCCAGGAGCCTTCTTCCTCGGTAGGGACTTGATGACTTCAACAATCTCCTCAGCCCTGGCTGGTTTAATGGGTAAGGCCATTTGTAGAGGTGTTTGCAGACTATCTTTTGTCTCTTTGTACTGCGCCTCCGTGGCGAATTGGTAATGGGTGAGCCTGTCCCCTAAATGATGTGCAAACGAATTGGCCTGCTCTTCTTCGTTTATAGCAAGTTCACCGTTGGGACACCGGATGGGAATCTGTCTGAACGGTTGTCTCTTAAGAGACTTAGTGGTCTTCCAAAGCGAATATCCAGCATCCACGGTGTAATCCATGGAAGCAAGCTTTTGTTCAAAGAAGTTGCTTCGAAGTTCTCTCAGGGTGTTTCGAAGTTGCTTGGCAGCCCGGTTCCATAGAATTCGGTCCCATGGGTCTTGAGATCGGATTGCGCGTCTGCGAAGTCTCCTTTTTTGTGACAAAAGCTCTCTGGCCTCTCTTGTAAGAATTATTCCATAGGCGGCGCTTGTCGGAGGATGCGAGGGCGTTGAGGCAGCAGCAGCCATGTGTATACTCTCTGTGATGTTATCTACTGCCATCTCGATATCTTCCTCAGAGTTTTGCGTGACGTTCAGTTGAATCGACCTCTCCAAATGTTGCCTAAATGCGAGCAGATCAGTGTGCTTGGTGACTAGATGAGGGCTTGGATTTTCTATAATGCCATCTGTTTTAATGCTGATGACTAAGGCCAGATGGCCTTACTCTGACTCTGACTTATTGTTGCTCGAGAATCCGGAATACCATGATGTACTGCGAAGTCTATGCAGGACGGCGTGTGATTGAGTACATATGGGTACCTGGTTGGTGATCCAGTTGCAAAGATCTTAGCGCCAGCTTCCGCTAGCTCTCGCCCCCTAGGAGAATTGTAAGTGTCTCCCCACAGCCAGTGTCGGGCATTCCAGTCACCACCAACCAAATACCTTTGCCCGCAAGCACGGAGTGCATCGATGTAATGTCTTTCCTCAATCCTGACTCTGGGAGGGCAGTAAATGGCGCTGAACTCCACATCGCCCAGTCCTGTGGCTACTTTTACTGCTGACATTTGCATGCTGCGTGTCTCAATGACCCTTTGTGGAAAATGACGAAGCGAAGTCTTAACTAAAACCGCAACTCCACCAACGCTATTATTATTCCGCGATGGCTTGAAGGCTGGATAGAAGGCATATCCATGTATTTTTACAGCTGCCCCTTTTTTAATTCTGATCTCCGTCAAAAGAAGAATGTCAACGCTATTCTTGTGCGCGAAGAGCTCAACTTCTTTTGCTTTCCCTGAAATGCCGTTAGCATTCCAGATGAGAACCTTTAGTGGGTTCATTGAGATGCTGAAACGTTGTTCTGGAGCTGAAGATTAGATCCAGCCCATTGTTTAATCGTGTTGGCCAATTCAAAAACCATTTTTTTAAGTTTTTCAAGGCGTTGATTGGCTTGACTATTATGCTGCTGCTGTTCTTGCTGCTGTTGCTGTAGCCACATAAGAAACTGCTGCTGCTGCTGCTGCTGTTGGAGCTGTTGTTGCCATTGTTGAAATTTTGTCTGCTGTTGTTGTAGCAGTGCATGAACTTCATATGAATTCTGTTGCTGGTTATTCAATCCTTGTGGCTGATGCGCTTGTAGACTATGAAAACGACGCTGAGCAGGTGTAGCAGGTATTGCATTTGAATTACCATTTGCTACGGCAAATTACCTTTGCCTACCAAAGGTTGGTGCTGAACAATATTTCGCTGGTGCTGCTGTATTGTTGGTCTATTAGCCCCCTTTTTGTGACTAGACTGCAAGGTAGGAAACTGTTGCTGGTCTCCAGGAAGTGTGGTAGAGTAAGCATATGCCACTTGATTATTTAAGGGGACATGACCCGTCCTGTTCGTATTAATTGCCTTCTTTGCGGAGCCCATTGATCGGCGTAGAAACTCCTGATACCATTGGCATCCTTTGTAACTGGCCATATGGCTTCCAGAGCAGTGAATGCAGGTTGGCTGTGCATCTAGGAGGCGTGTGCATTGTGAGGTTTGGTGATTTTCACCGCATCTGGCACAGTTGTGATGTCGGCGGCAGTATTTGGCTGTGTGGCCGAAATCCTGGCATCGACGACATTGAGCAATCTCTGTGGATTTTCGCATCCTTTCAATCCTTATTTTTTGGCGGCAAAGGGTCTTGACTTGGTAAATTTCGTTAATTTTTGCACAAGGCTTAATATTAATGAAAAAAATATTAAGTTTTTCGTCCTTGTTAGTCCTTGAGCTTGGATTATGGATGTGAAGGACCTCGAAGCCCAACATTTTAAAATCGGCGGTAATATCATTGTTTAGGGTGCTATGATGTAGGTCTCTTACAACAAATCTGAGGCTTTTCAGTCTGCAATTGGTATGTGTGGAATTCTATTCCAATGGCATCGAAACAATCCACAATTGCTCTATAGGTATCACTGTCTTTGGGGAGGATTCTGACCGTTTCCCCCTGGTTAGCTTTGACGACAACGTTATTCAAATTTGCAACGTCCTTTATGACATCAAATAAGTCATTTAAGTTGCTAATATTGACAACTATTTGCGGTGGTTTTGGAGGGCCTTTAAGCTGATTACCAGAGCTCGTTGATTCTCCTTGAAGACACTGGTCTGTATTAACTGTTTCATAAAGGTGTTCATCCAGTTTGTCATTTTCAGCGTCTGCATCTACATTCATCCGAACTTCCTCATTATTACTATCACTTGGGATGTTCGTGTCAAGAATGGAAAATCTGTTGTTGGTGTTTGCCTGTTGGCTTGTAGTGGGGGGCAAGCCCAGGTCCCGGCCGCCGCTACCTCGTTTAGATTTAGATGACAAAGGCTGATCGTTTTTTCTTTTGCCCGTTCTCCGTTTTTGAGCATCCAGAAGTCGTTCGGCAGCAGTGCGAAGTGTTTTTGCCTCAGTGTCGTCGGGGCATGTGGATATGGAGTTTTCTTGGCTATCAAAGCTTAGTGCAGGGCAGATACTGCTTATTGTAGCAGTTGCCATGGTGTAGGTGGTGTTGTTGGTGGCACTAGTGAATGTTACTGTTGTTGTGGTTTCTGTGCATGTAGAGCGTTCAGCCTCTGAACGGTACTCAGAACGAATCTCAGAAGGTAATTTGCCTGATATTAGAAGCATTCTCTCATGATCAGTCCGCTTATTTCTAAGCCGAGAGTCAGATGAACTATTCGCATTCATTATACCGTAGCTGATAAGCGAAGTTTTTATCGCCCCTCTTGTGCGGCTGTGCGCAGACTGAGGGGAATGTCTTGCCCGAAGTGCAGTGAATACAGTTGTAAAAACGTTCACAAATGTGTCTTTTGTTGTTGTCCAATTGCCGACACCGCACAAAGCAGCACCCGAATTTACGATGTATGCTATTTTTAGCACACAAGAGAATGCTCCGCTAAAGCAGAATAAAGAAAACAACTTTGCACAAGCGCGACAAAACCGATCTCTATGAAAGTTGATTCGAGACTCCAAATAGTGAATGTTCATAATTGCTGTTGCGCATGCGTGTCGCTAGGTCGCGGTCATTAAATTCATTGATGTTGGCGTATTCCATGTCCATTGTTATACGCAAGGGCGTATACAGGGCGACAGCAGTAGCCAAAGCAACAAAACAACAACAGCACAGCACAAACGAAAAGGACTTCCGTAGATTCGAATCCCAGCACTCACACACTCACTTTAACAAATATTACTTTTCTAAAAGTACAATATAGAAGGTTTGTGGCCTGACAGCATATTTGTTGATAGCTTTGCTGGTGGAATTTAATTGCGGAAAATTGGGCGAGACGCGCTGCAAAAATTGAAATATTGAACTGGCAGAGCTGTCACTGGCGTCCAAAGAACATTTTGTGCGAAAACGCCATGTCAATGTTAAAGAATTATAAGCTGTACACTAATGCTTCTTTATTTACAGCTGAAATTAGTTAGTAAATCTCTTAAAGAACTCGAAATTACAAATTTCGGACCAGCCGATTGAGGCGCCCATACAGATGGCGCCAAAGCTGGCCGATAAACCGGCTATATACTGTGGTAGGACCGATCCCTTGGACATGTTGTGTTCTGTTCTGTTCTTCGTGATGCACAAAATGGAACTGAAACTGACACGCAGACCGTTATTTGGCTTGACAAATTGCCCTGCATGAGATAACCAAAGCGTCGACGCTGGAGGACAACTGGCACGCTGGCAGAGGGGGAAATACTTGAAGTTGGAGAGAGTCGTAAATCAGATTCTACAGTTTCCCTTTAGAACGGCGGCGGAGGCAGAGGTGTGGAAAGCGCGCTTTAACGTAAGCAAAAGTCCCCAAAAAGCAATCGGAATCTGAAACAGCTAATTAAATGACTGCTGATATGCCACCAGTTGCTTTTTGACTGCCACTCGAAGCAGACGTGTTTTTCAAGCGGTCCGCTATACCGTCGTTCGAGTAAAGTAAAAAGTGATTTTTCCAAGTGGAAAATATATTAAAATTGCCGCGAGATCACGCGCTGTTCGCCAGTGAAATCGCGTGTTAATTTGGTGAAAAAACAGAGCAGCTATTTGCGAATTAATATTTGTAAAATAAACGCTAAAAACAGCCACGTGCGGAACCTTAGTTCGTCAACAAGTGCGAATAGTTCGACAGCAAGTCGGAATAGTTCGTCAGCACGTTCGAGTTCGAAGCTTTGGTTCGAAGCTTTGGCTTGAGTTCGGAGCTTTTCGGTTGGTGTCCCCGCTAAAACTTTCGGTTTTAGTCTCCGCTAGAACTTGCGGTTCGTGTCTCCGCCGAGACTTTTGGTTCGCGTCTCCACTAGTGCCGTTTAGTGTCGAGTCACGCCAATAGAGGGAGCCATAACTAGCCGGGTATGGAAGTGGATACGGAGGCCGACGCCAGCGACACTAGCCTGGCTAGTGTAGGGGCGAGCTCGTCGTCGAGCGTTCCCGCCCGCAGGCGGGGTCGGCCGAAGTCCTCAGCCGCCAAAAAGGGAGCCAAAAAGATCGGGCTTGGGATTGGGATAGCCGGAGAGCTGCCGATCCCTGCCGAGAGATCGCCGCCACCATCGCTCCCCTTTGAGGAGGCTCCAGGCACCTCTGGCGCCGCCGCTGCCGCTGCCACCACCGCTGCCAGTATCTCTGCCGCCGCTGCTACCATCGCTGCCACCACCGCTGCTGCCACCGCTGCCACCACCGCTGCCGCTGCCACATGCCCGGCAACTGGCATTGTCGCGGCAGGCTACTCGGCCATCATCGCGGAAATGTCTGCGATCAGGATGGCGGTGAACGAGGCTGTGCTGAAGGGGCTGATGCCGCCAGAGGCTTCCATAGGAATCCTCGTCGCTACCAACCGGTACGACGAGTTGGTCATGGCCCTGGCTGGAGAAAAGGTGTGCCTGGAGGAGAGGGCAAGGATGCCGCCTCCACCGAGACCCGCTGCTGCTGCCCACACGGGCACCACCGCCGTCACAACCGCTGCGTATGCGACAGCCTTCCCAGGCCTGCCCGCACCGAGCGCCGTCGCTGCACCGATCCCAAGGCCTAGGGATACCTGGTCTGCTCTAATAAGGAGCAAGAACCCGGAGGAGACCAGCAAGGAGCTTGTGGAGCGTGTAAAGAAGACCGTGGTGCCGGCACTTGGAGTCCGCGTTCACGAGGTTCGCGAGCTGAAGAGCGGAGGAGCGATTATTCGCACCCCTTCAGTGAGCGAACTGAGGAAGGTAGTGGCCAGCAGCAAATTCGCCGAAGCAGGACTGGTGGTCAAGAAGAGGCCGGAGACCAAGCCTCAGGTCGTGGTGTATGACGTGGACACGTCGATCACACCTGAAGAGTTCATGGAGGAGCTCTTCGCGAAGAACCTGGAGGAGACCATGACCGCCGCGGAATTTAAAAAGTCGGTTCACCTGGGCAGTAAACCCTGGTCGGTCACCGACGGCGCCACGATCAACGTGACGCTAGAGGTCGACACGAAGGCACAGGAGGCGTTGCACGAATGCGTGTACATAAAGTGGTTCAGATGCCGCTGCCGCTCCTTGGTCCGAACATACGCCTGCCACAGATGTGCAGGCTTTGACCACAAGGTGTCGCAATGTCGCCTTAAGGAGAACGTGTGCCACCGGTGTGGACAGAACGGCCACAACGTTGCACGGTGTCCCAACCCCGTGGACTGCCGCAACTGCCGCTTCAAGGGGTACCCTGCAGCACATTCCATGCTGTCAGCGGCGTGCCCGATCTACGCAGCGGTACTGGCGAGGGTGCAAGCTAGACATTAATGTTTAGCTTCATCCAAGCTAATTGTGGCCGTGGCCGAGCGGCTGTGATGGAACTCGGAGCCATCATGCGCAGCTCTGGCCGTCAGTTCGCACTGGTCCAGGAGCCGTACGTCGATGGAGCAGGGCGGATTACCGGCCTTCCTTCTGGAATGCGAGTATTCCAGGACCGCCGAGGAAAAGCTGCTATCATCGTCGACGAACCGGACGCCATCTGCATGCCAATGGAGACCCTTACCACGGATTTTGGAGTATGCGTCAGAGTTACGGGAAGATTCGGCTCAATCTTCCTATGCTCCGTGTACTGCCAATTCGACACCGACTTGGCGCCGTACCTCAGGTACTTAGATGCGGTGCTGCTGCTGGGCAGCCGCACTCCTGTCATCTTTGGGCTCGACGCGAACGCAGTATCCCCAGCGTGGTTTAGCAAGCTCTCCGGACACAATCGGGGGCAAGCTAACTATGCACGGGGTGAGCTGCTGTCTGAGTGGATAACCGAGATGAGAGCCGGCGTGCTCAATGAAGCCAGTCGGGTGTTTACATTCGATAACCGTAGAGGCCAAAGCGACATCGATGTGACAATCGTCAACCAAGCTGCGACTATGTGGGCCACATACGATTGGGAAGTGAAGGAATGGGACACCAGCGATCACAACATGATCCATGTTGTGGTGACGACTGACCCGAACGACGCAGTTGAGCCCATTGCTCCTGTGCCGTCCTGGAAGCTTTCCAATGCGCGCTGGCGATTGTTCGAGGAGGAAGTGGTAAGGGAGACAGCCGAATTACCGGAAGACACCGCCGAATCGCCGTTGGACAACCAAGTGTCTGCACTGCGCTCTGTAGTGCACAGTGTGTGCGACAGAGTGCTGGGACGCAGCACACCGAGAGCCGCGAGAAAAGTAGTTTGGTGGACTGCCGAACTACACTCCAAACGCCGAGAGGTCAGGAGACTGAGACGAAGGCTCCAGGACGCTCGTCGGCACGAGACCGACGCAGCAGAGGAACTTGTGCTCGCGTTGAGGATCTCCTCAGCGCAGTACAAGAAGCTCATCCTGAGATCGAAGGAAGACAACTGGCGACGCTTCGTGGGAGAGAACAGAGATGATCCATGGGGGCACGTCTACAGGATTTGCCGAGGCCGCAAAAAGAGCACGGAGATTGGATGCCTTCGAACGGATGGTTGGCTGGTCGCAACATGGCACGACTGTGCGGGTGTGCTCCTTCGCAACTTCTTTCCTGTTGCGGAGTCGAATGCACACATTGCCATCCCGATCGAGGCTCCACCGGCCCTCGAAGCTTTCGAGGTTGATGCATGCGTCGCCAGGTTGAAGAGCAGACGCTCTCCCGGCATGGACGGCATCACAGGTGCCATTTGCAAGGCATTGTGGCGTGCCATCCCTCAGCACATGACAGCGATGTATTCCCGCTGCCTGGAGACAGGGTATTTCCCAACGGAATGGAAGCATCCTAGGGTGGTTCCACTTCTGAAGGGACCCGATAAGGACCGGACCGATCCAACCTCATATCGGGGTATCTGTCTGTTGCCAGTGCTGGGCAAAGTGCTTGAGGGCATCATGGTGAATCGTCTGAAGGACACCATTCCGGATGGCTGCAGATGGCAATTTGGCTTTCGCCAAGGACGTTGTGTGGAGGATGCTTGGAAACACGTCGTGAGTACTGTTTCGGCCAGCCGGCCGAAATACGTGCTCGGAGTCTTCGTGGACTTCAAGGGAGCCTTCGACAACGTCGAGTGGAATGCTGCACTACGCCGCCTCCTTGAGCTGGGATGCCGAGAAGCAAGCTTGTGGCAAAGTTTCTTCTCCGGCCGGAGTGCGAGCATCGTCAGTAGGCATGGAGTAGCCACTGTTCCGGTGACACGAGGTTGCCCGCAGGGGTCCATAAGTGGTCCATTTATATGGAACATCTTAATGGACGTGTTGCTCCAGCGCTTAGAGCCCCTTGGTGCGCTCAGCGCGTATGCTGACGACTTGCTCCTCCTCATCGAAGGGAATGCCCGATCAGAGCTCGAACAAAAGGGAGGTGAGTTAATGTCCATCGTAGGCGCTTGGGGAGTTGAAGTCGGCGTTGCCGTTTCAACTAGCAAGACGGCAATCATGCTGCTCAAAGGCATACTTAGACGGCCGCCAGTGGTACGGTTTGCTGGAGCAAGCCTGCCATATAAGCGCAAGTATCGGTACCTGGGCATCACGGTCGGCGAGCGGGCTTGCGTGATAAGCTGACCGGAGTCGTAGGGGCATTGTCGCGCGTACTGCGGGTTGACTGGGGACTCAGTCCCCGCGCAAAGCGGACAATATATGCCGGACTCATGGTGCCCTGCGCACTATTTGGTGCCTCGGTTTGGTCTGTCGTGACGACGACGCAAGTGGTTGCCAGGAGGCATCTGCTTGCGTGCCAAAGGATCATCCTGATTGGATGCCTACCGGTATGCCGAACAGTGTCCACCATGGCGCTGCAAGTACTAGCTGGAGCCCCCCCGTTTGATCTGGTTGCCAGACGCCTGGCAATCAGCTTCAAACTAAAGCGTGACTACCCGCTGGAGGAGAGCGATTGGCTGTACGGCGAAGATTTGGCAAATCTTAGCTGGAAGCAGAAGATGGCGCGACTAGACGAAGGCCTGTTGTGCGAGTGGCAACGCAGATGGGATGATGGTGACTCCCCAGGTCGGGTGACGCACCGCTTCATCCCGAACGCAGGCTTCGTTTACAGCGAACGAAGGTTTGGCTTCACGCTGCGCGCTGGGTTCCTGCTGACGGGCCACGGATCGCTCAATGCATTTTTGCATGGAAGAAGCCTTAGCGACACGCCAGCATGTCTATGCGGCGCAGAACGCGAGGATTGGCAGCACTTCCTATGTGCTTGTCCCCTTTATGCAGACTTGCGAGACCTCGATGGACTTGGAGTGAAGTACACGGATGGCGACTGGACCTTCTCCGATGTGACGGCTTCTCAGGAGAGAATGCGGACTCTCGACGGGTTCGCCGGACTGGCGTTCTCCAGGCGACAGCAGCTGCTGAACGCGCAAGCGGCGCACGGGCTGGGTGGATTCCCTATCCAGGCCGGTCGGGGCTAAAAGGGAGGATCGAGCTGAGTCCTTAAGATCGGTACCACGGGTTGTGCAGTTCCAAGGCTGCACATTGAGGTCGGCCCCCTAGTGGGAGTATCGTGGTGGCTGTGGTTGATACCCAAACGTTACGCGGGGAGAGCCGCTAGGCTCCTCGTGGAGTTGCGCTCTCAACCGGGTGCCGAGACCCATAGATCGGAAGACGTGTTAGATACACCTCGCCCCTCACCAAGGGGATTGTATGCCCGACCAGGATACTTTCAATTGGTACCGGAAGAGTCGCTATGTACATAGCTATAGCTTCTCTTTACGGGCGCTAACTGGCGCATCGTACCAGGTTCCTGCGTATGTAGCGGTGGTGCGTGATGGCGTGATATATGTATATATATCGCACTAATCGAGGCTAAGCTGCAAATAAACATTAGACGCCGTGGTTGAAATCCCTCCCTGAGGAACCGCCACGTAAAATAAAGCTGAGAGATCAGATTCATTCTGCTGATATGCCACCGCCACCTCCACCCACCCCCAATACACACACCCCGCCTATTGTTATAAGAACAATCAAGTGCCTCTATAACAATCCGTTCGCTGCCAGTCGGCTATCTGGAGCTACTGATTATACATTTGCGCGGAACTTAGGCACTTTATATTTCATCTTGCTACGCTACGAAAATTGTATATCTGCTGTAGGAAACATCAGCCAGAACTATAATTTGTACTGGATCGTGCTTTAATATCACTATACGCTCATACATAAGTACCAAATGTAGATGGTTGGGTATGTTGCGTGGGGAGCCCAACATCCATTTTAAAAGATACAGATTTATTGGTCATCTGACTTTAGGAGCACATGCATGCAGGATACTTCCAATTCTAGAAATCCAATATATCTATGTGGAATTCCACTTACAAGAGTATTTCATTTTCGGCGTAAGGCTTCATTTCCAGGGAATTTTTCTATTTATTGCATTATAATAGCATTACCTACCAAAATAATTGAATGGGCGTAAATCGCCTGGAGAGCATCTAATCTGGCTCTTAACACACATCGTACTCATCACGCCGAAAACACATGTAGGTAGGTTTCTAAACTGTGACAAAATTCCTATTCCAACGTTCACATGGCGGTCAAGTTATCAGGAAAGTGGCGTCCTCATTGATGTTGATCGTTTGGATTTGAATTTGTATACGCGTGTGGAGGAGCATCGAACGGGCAGTGGACACATTCAACCAGGTGGCAGCGAAGTGGAGCGGCTGGCCTGCTGATAATCGTCTATCGTTTGATATGGGTTGAACATTTCAAGTGTTCCACTGGGGAGAATCCGCTTTGCACCCGGTTCCTTGTTTTGTGTTAATGCAATAGAGGTGTTTTTCCTTAGATAACATTCTATTTTGTTTCAAGTATGGCACTGCACATACACACAAGCCATGGTTCGACGATAATTTACAGATAATTTCCACTCATCATATCCTCAGAATGGATTAGTGCTTTGGGTACATTCAAGTCTTTATTACGTCGCATACAAAAGTGTTTACAGTTTCAGTTTAGCCGCATTTATGGCATAGCTGCAGGATGATCGAAATGGTGTTATATAACGAAACGGCTGGGTGCAGTGATCCATATGGATTTCTACATCTTACGCTCTGCCTCCTCCATGGCGCGCATCATTTTGGCATCATGCTTCTCGTGATGCTCCCTTATGGCACGCTGGAGCTCCTCGCGATGACCTGCAGCGGTGTGCCTGAAAGGAGCGAGTGGAATCAATGAGCTGTGTCCCAAAGGAACGCAACGGAGTGGAGACAATGTGCTACCTTGTCCGTTTTGCTTGTTAAACTGCTTGATGAGGCGACGCTTCTTGGAGGACTCCGGAAGGCTCTGAATGTGCGCGTACAGCTGCGCCAGTGCAGTATCCGTGTAATTGCTGTTGTTTGCCGCTGCCGTGGCGGCACGATCTACAAAAGTGTACACCGTGTTGACCGTCGAGTCGTCCGAGATGGATTCTTCAAGGGTTTGCTCCGGTGACATGGTTTTTTTGCGTTTGCGCTCAAGAAAGTACGCCCGAATATCGGTGGCTAGCTTTCCGGGAACTTCGAAGATTTCCAGACCCTGCTGAATCATGTAGGACACAATGCTGGACATCTTCTTCGCCGTATAGTGGAGCGCCTCAGGCGGCATTTGCCTGGGGCAAATCAGGTGCGGTGTAAACAAGATGGCCAAATTCTCCGCGGACATCATGTTGCTCTCCTCACGCGCTGCCACCGAATGGAGCATTTTAATAATGTGCTGCAGTAACTCGCGATGCTCTTCGGGGAGCAGGAGAAGGAGCAGCTGCACCGAGTTGAGAAGATGTTGTTGGCGCTCTGCGGTAGCCGCCACCTGACCCCCCATTAATGCCTGGCTAAGCGGCGCTATCTGAAGATGTGCTGGATAGTGGGCGTCTGTAAGCAAAGGCTCTGGCAGATCGGCCAGAAAGCTCTTAAAAACAGTGGCACAGTCGTGAGCCGAGAATCCTGTCAGTTCCAAATCCAAGGGCTGGTCGTGCTGTATGTGCATTCGTAGCTCGTTCTGCCTGGAAACGGCTCCTGTCTTGCGAAATAGTCCCTCCTGGGTGAGATCTGCAGAATAGCATTTCCGCATTTAGAATAATTTAATTTTCCGGACTCTCCCTGTCACTTACTCTTCTCCAGCATAAGAAACTCTTTGAGCTCCTCCAGGTGCATCAGAAAGCCTGCATCAATTTGTTGCTGCAGCGTTTCAGTGGGACTGTTGCCCGCCGACTTACTGCCTGCCCCAGCCGTGCAGCCTGTGGCAGGTCCGCGATTATTCTTGGAGAGGCGATTCCACTTCTTTATCTTGCCCTTATCTTCGTAGACGATTTCATGGCACGGCATGTCGAACCTGCAACCCATAAATCGGTAAGCACTATATTTCGATGGGATGGCAGTGTCGCTCGTGGCAACTTACTCGTCGGTGTTTAGTTCCAGCTCGAAGGAGAGGTGCATGCGCACCAGAGACTTGTATTTTTCATAATTGCTGTTGCGCATGCGTGTCGCTAGGTCGCGGTCATTAAATTCATTGATGTTGGCGTATTCCATGTCCATTGTTATACGCAAGGGCGTATACAGGGCGACAGCAGTAGCCAAAGCAACAAAACAACAACAGCACAGCACAAACGAAAAGGACTTCCGTAGATTCGAATCCCAGCACTCACACGCTCACTTTAACAAATATTACTTTTCTAAAAGTACAATATAGAAGGTTTGTGGCCTGACAGCATATTTGTTGATAGCTTTGCTGGTGGAATTTAATTGCGGAAAATTGGGCGAGACGCGCTGCAAAAATTGAAATATTGAACTGGCAGAGCTGTCACTGGCGTCCAAAGAACATTTTGTGCGAAAACGCCATGTCAATGTTAAAGAATTATAAGCTGTACACTAATGCTTCTTTATTTACAGCTGAAATTAGTTAGTAAATCTCTTAAAGATCTCGAAATTACAAATTTCGGACCAGCCGATTGAGGCTGCCATACACATGGCGCCAAAGCTGGCCGATAAACCGGCTATATACTGTGGTAGGACCGATCCCTTGGACATGTTGTGTTCTGTTCTGTTCTCCGTGATGCAAAAAATGGAACTGAAACTGACACGCAGACCGTTATTTGGCTTGACAAATTGCCCTGCATGAGATAACCAAAGCGTCGACGCTGTGCTGCGTACAACTGGCACGCTGGCAGAGGGGAAATACTTGAAGTTGGAGAGAGTCGTAAATCAGATTCTACAGTTTCCCTTTAGAACGGCGGCGGAGGCAGAGGTGTGGAAAGCGCGCTTTAACGTAAGCAAAAGGCCCCAAAAAGCAATCGGAATCTGAAACAGCTAATTAAATGACTGCTGATATGCCACCGCCACCTCCACCCACCCCCAATACACACACCCCGCCTATTGTTATAAGAACAATCAAGTGCCTCTATAACAATCCGTTCGCTGCCAGTCGGCTATCTGGAGCTACTGATTATACTTTTGCGCGGAACTTAGGCACTTTATATTTCATCTTGCTACGCTACGAAAATGGTATTTATTACACACAGATTGAATCAGTATCGGATCACCGCAAAATTATATATCTGCTATAGGAAATATCAGCAAGAACTATAATTTGACTGGATCGTGCTTTAATATCACTATACGCTCATACATAAGTACCAAATATAGATGGTTGGGTATGTTGCGTGGGGAGCCCAACATCCATTTTGAAAGATACAGATTTATTGGTCATCTGACTTTAGGAGCACATGCATGCAGGATACTTTCAATTCTAGAAATCCAATATATCTATGTGGAATTCCACTTACAAGAGTATTTCATTTTCGGCGTAAGGCTTCATTTCCGGGGAATTTTTCTATTTATTGCATCGTGTGAAAGTAGATAATAGCATTACCTACCAAAATAATTGAATGGGCGTAAATCGCCTGGAGAGCATCTAATCTGGCTAGGTAGGTTTCTAAACTGTGACAAAATTCCTATTCCAACGGTCACATGGCGGTCAAGTTATCAGGAAAGTGGCGTCCTCATTGATGTTGATCGTTTGGATTTGAATTTGTATACGCGTGTGGAGGAGCATCGAACGGGCAGTGGACACATTCAACCAGGTGGCAGTGAAGTGGAGCGGCTGGCCTGCTGATAATCGTCTATCGTACTTCTTACGCTCTGCCTCCTCCATGCCGCGCATTATTTTGGCATCATGCTTCTCGTGATGCTCCCTTATGGCACGCTGGAGCTCCTCGCGATGACCTGCAGCGGTGTGCCTGAAAGGAGCGAGTGGAATCAATGAGCTGTGTCCCAAAGGAACGCAACGGAGTGGAGACAATGTGCTACCTTGTCCGTTTTGCTTGTTAAACTGCTTGATGAGGCGACGCTTCTTGGAGGACTCCGGAAGGCTCTGAATGTGCGCGTACAGCTGCGCCAGTGCAGTGTCCGTGTAATTGCTGTTGTTTGCCGCTGCCGTGGCGGCACGATCTACAAAAGTGTACACCGTGTTGACCGTCGAGTCGTCCGAGATGGATTCTTCAAGGGTTTGCTCCGGTGACATGGTTTTTTGCGTTTGCGCTCAAGAAAGTATGCCCGAATATCGGTGGCTAGCTTTCCGGGAACTTCGAAGATTTCCAGACCCTGCTGAATCATGTAGGACACAATGCTGGACATCTTCTTCGCCGTATAGTGGAGCGCCTCAGGCGGCATTTGCCTGGGGCAAATCAGGTGCGGTGTAAACAAGATGGCCAAATTCTCCGCGGACATCTTGTTGCTCTCCTCACGCGCTGCCACCGAATGGAGCATTTTAATAATGTGCTGCAGTAACTCGCGATGCTCTTCGGGAGCAGGAGAAGGAGCAGCTGCATCGAGTTGAGAAGATGTTGTTGGCGCTCTGCGGTAGCCGCCACCTGACCCCCCATTAATGCCTGGCTAAGCGGCGCTATCTGAAGATGTGCTGGATAGTGGGCGTCTGTAAGCACAGGCTCTGGCAGCTCGGCCAGAAAGCTCTTAAAAACAGTGGCACAGTCGTGAGCCGAGAATCCTGTCAGTTCCAAATCCAAGGGCTGGTCGTGCTGTATGTGCATTCGTAGCTCGTTCTGCCTGGAAACGGCTCCTGGCTTGCGAAATAGTCCCTCCTGGGTGAGATCTGCAGAATAGCATTTCCGCATTTAGAATAATTCAATTTTCCGGACTCTCCCTGTCACTTACTCTTCTCCAGCATAAGAAACTCTTTGAGCTCCTCCAGGTGCATCAGAAAGCCTGCATCAATTTGTTGCTGCAGCGTTTCAGTGGGACTGTTGCCTGCCGACTTACTGCCTGCCCCAGCCGTGCAGCCTGTGGCAGGTCCGCGATTCTTCTTGGAGAGGCGATTCCACTTCTTTATCTTGCCCTTATCTTCGTAGACGATTTCATGGTACGGCATGTCGAACCTGCAACCCATAAATGGGTTAGCACTATATTTCGATGGGATGGCAGAGTCGCTCGTGGCAACTTACTCGTCGGTGTTTAGTTACAGCTCGAAGGAGAGGTGCATGCGCACCAGAGACTTGTATTTTTCATAATTGCTGTTGCGCATGCGTGTCGCTAGGTCGCGGTCATTAAATTCATTGATGTTGGCGTATTCCATGTCCATTGTTATACGCAAGGGCGTATACAGGGCGACAGCAGTAGCCAAAGCAACAAAACAACAACAGCACAGCACAAACGAAAAGGACTTCCGTAGATTCGAATCCCAGCACTCACACGCTCACTTTAACAAATATTACTTTTCTAAAAGTACAATATAGAAGGTTTGTGGCCTGACAGCATATTTGTTTATAGCTTTGCTGGTGGAATTTAATTGCGGAAAATTGGGCGAGACGCGCTGCAAGAATTGAAATATTGAACTGGCAGAGCTGTCACTGGCGTCCAAAGAACATTTTGTGCGAAAAAGCCATGTCAATGATAAAGAATTATAAGCTGTACACTAATGCTTCTTTATTTACAGCTGAAATTAGTTAGTAAATCTCTTAAAGAACTCGAAATTACAAATTTCGGACCAGCCGATTGAGGCGCCCATACACATGGCGCCAAAGCTGGCCGATAAACCGGCTATATACTGTGGTAGGACCGATCCCTTGGACATGTTGTGTTCTGTTCTGTTCTCCGTGATGCAAAAAATGGAACTGAAACTGACACGCAGACCGTTATTTGGCTTGACAAATTGCCCTGCATGAGATAACCAAAGCGTCGACGCTGGCGTACAACTGGCACGCTGGCAGAGGGGGAAATACTTGAAGTTGGAGAGAGTCGTAAATCAGATTCTACAGTTTCCCTTTAGAACGGCGGCGGAGGCAGAGGTGTGGAAAGCGCGCTTTAACGTAAGCAAAAGTCCCCAAAAAGCAATCGGAATCTGAAACAGCTAATTAAATGACTGCTGATATGCCACCGCCACCTCCACCCACCCCAATACACACACCCCGCCTATTGTTATAAGAACAATCAAGTGCCTCTATAACAATCCGTTCGCTGCCAGTCGGCTATCTGGAGCTACTGATTATACTTTTGCGCGGAACTTAGGCACTTTATATTTCATCTTGCTACGCTACGAAAATGGTATTTATTACACACAGATTGAATCAGTATCGGATCACCGCAAAATTATATATCTGCTATAGGAAACATCAGCCAGAACTATAATTTGTACTGGATCGTGCTTTAATATCACTATACGCTCATACATAAGTACCAAATATAGATGGTTGGGTATGTTGCGTGGGGAGCCCAACATCCATTTTGAAAGATACAGATTTATTGGTCATCTGACTTTAGGAGCACATGCATGCAGGATACTTCCAATTCTAGAAATCCAATATATCTATGTGGAATTCCACTTACAAGAGTATTTCATTTTTGGCGTAAGGCTTCATTTCCGGGGCATTTTTCTATTTATTGAATGGCATTATTATTATTACCAAAATAATTGAATGGGCGTAAATCGCCTGGAGAGCATCTAATCTGGCTCTTAACACACATCATCGTACTCATCACGCCGAAAACACATCTAGGTAGGTTTCTAAACTGTGACAAAATTCCTATTCCAACGGTCACATGGCGGTCAAGTTATCAGGAAAGTGGCGTCCTCATTGATGTTGATCGTTTGGATTTGAATTTGTATACGCGTGTGGAGGAGCATCGAACGGGCAGTGGACACATTCAACCAGGTGGCAGCGAAGTGGAGCGGCTGGCCTGCTGATAATCGTCCATCGTTTGATATGGGTTGAACATTTCAAGTGTTCCACTGGGGAGAATCCGCTTTGCACCCGGTTCCTTGTTTTGTGTTAATGCAATAGAGGTGTTTTTCCCTAGATAACATTCTATTTTGTTTCAAGTATGGCACTGCACATACACACAAGCCATGGTTCGACGATAATTTACAGATAATTTCCACTCATCATATCCTCAGAATGGATTAGTGCTTTGGGTACATTCAAGTTTTTATTACGTCGCATACAAAAGTGTTTACAGTTTCAGTTTAGCCGCATTTATGGCATAGCTGCAGGATGATCGAAATGGTGTTATATAACGAAACGGCTGGGTGCAGTGATCCATATGGATTTCTACTTCTTACGCTCTGCCTCCTCCATAGCGCGCATCATTTTGGCATCATGCTTCTCGTGATGCTCCCTTATGGCACGCTGGAGCTCCTCGCGATGACCTGCAGCGGTGTGCCTGAAAGGAGCGAGTGGAATCAATGAGCTGTGTCCCAAAGGAACGCAACGGAGTGGAGACAATGTGCTACCTTGTCCGTTTTGATTGTTAAACTGCTTGATGAGGCGACGCTTCTTGGAGGACTCCGGAAGGCTCTGAATGTGCGCGTACAGCTGCGCCAGTGCAGTGTCCGTGTAATTGCTGTTGTTTGCCGCTGCCCTGGCGGCACGATCTACAAAAGTGTACACCGTGTTGACCGTCGAGTCGTCCGAGATGGATTCTTCAAGGGTTTGCTCCGGTGACATGGTTTTTTTGCGTTTGCGCTCAAGAAAGTATGCCCGAATATCGGTGGCTAGCTTTCCGGGAACTTCGAAGATTTCCAGACCCTGCTGAATCATGTAGGACACAATGCTGGACATCTTCTTCGCAAATCAGGTGCGGTGTAAACAAGATGGCCAAATTCTCCGCGGACATCTTGTTGCTCTCCTCACGCGCTGCCACCGAATGGAGCATTTTAATAATGTGCTGCAGTAACTCGCGATGCTCTTCGGGGAGCAGGAGAAGAAGCAGCTGCACCGAGTTGAGAAGATGTTGTTGGCGCTCTGCGGTAGCCGCCACCTGACCCCCCCATTAATGCCTGGCTAAGCGGCGCTATCTGAAGATGTGCTGGATAGTGGTCGTCTGTAAGCAAAGGCTCTGGCAGCTCGGCCAGAAAGCTCTTAAAAACAGTGGCACAGTCGTGAGCCGAGAATCCTGTCAGTTCCAAATCCAAGGGCTGGTCGTGCTGTATGTGCATTCGTAGCTCGTTCTGCCTGGAAACGGCTCCTGTCTTGCGAAATAGTCCCTCCTGGGTGAGATCTGCAGAATAGCATTTCCGCATTTAGAATAATTCAATTTTCCGGACTCTCCCTGTCACTTACTCTTCTCCAGCATAAGAAACTCTTTGAGCTCCTCCAGGTGCATCAGAAAGCCTGCATCAATTTGTTGCTGCAGCGTTTCAGTGGGACTGTTGCCCGCCGACTTACTGCCTGCCCCAGCCGTGCAGCCTGTGGCAGGTCCGCGATTCTTCTTGGAGAGGCGATTCCACTTCTTTATCTTGCCCTTATCTTCGTAGACGATTTCATGGTACGGCATGTCGAACCTGCAACCCATAAATCGGTAAGCACTATAATTCGATGGGATGGCAGAGTCGCTCGTGGCAACTTACTCGTCGGTGTTTAGTTCCAGCTCGAAGGAAAGGTGCATGCGCACCAGAGACTTGTATTTTTCATAATTGCTGTTGCGCATGCGTGTCGCTAGGTCGCGGTCATTAAATTCATTGATGTTGGTATTCCATGTCCATTGTTATACGCAAGGGCGTATACAGGGCGACAGCAGTAGCCAAAGCAACAAAACGAGTGGGAACGTTGTGAGTTGCTGCGGACACCGCAACTCTACGGTTATACCCGATACTAAGTCAGTATGGCTCTCCTCCGGCAGACGCCGCTAATATTAAACGACACGACAAAGAGTGCGTGCGAGAGAGACAGAAAATCAGTCTGCTGTTGTTTGCCGCTGCCGTGGCGGCACGATCTACAAAAGTGTACTCCGTGTTGACCGTCGAGTCGTCCGAGATGGATTCTTCAAGGGTTTGCTCCGGTGACATGGTTTTTTGCGTTTGCGCTCAAGAAAGTATGCCCGAATGTCGGTGGCTAGCTTTCCGGGAACTTCGAAGATTTCCAGACCCTGCTGAATCATGTAGGACACAATGCTGGACATCTTCTTCGCCGTATAGTGGAGCGCCTCAGGCGGCATTTGCCTGGGGCAAATCAGGTGCGGTGTAAACAAGATGGCCAAATTCTCCGCGGACATCTTGTTGCTCTCCTCACGCGCTGCCACCGAATGGAGCATTTTAATAATGTGCTGCAGTAACTCGCGATGCTCTTCGGGGAGCAGGAGAAGGAGCAGCTGCACCGAGTTGAGAAGATGTTGTTGGCGCTCTGCGGTAGCCGCCACCTGACCCCCCATTAATGCCTGGCTAAGCGGCGCTATCTGAAGATGTGCTGGATAGTGGGCGTCTGTAAGCACAGGCTCTGGCAGCTCGGCCAGAAAGCTCTTAAAAACAGTGGCACAGTCGTGAGCCGAGAATCCTGTCAGTTCCAAATCCAAGGGCTGGTCGTGCTGTATGTGCATTCGTAGCTCGTTCTGCCTGGAAACGGCTCCTGTCTTGCGAAATAGTCCCTCCTGGGTGAGATCTGCAGAATAGCATTTCCGCATTTAGAATAATTCAATTTTCCGGACTCTCCCTGTCACTTACTCTTCTCCAGCATAAGAAACTCTTTGAGCTCCTCCAGGTGCATCAGAAAGCCTGCATCAATTTGTTGCTGCAGCGTTTCAGTGGGACTGTTGCCTGCCGACTTACTGCCTGCCCCAGCCGTGCAGCCTGTGGCAGGTCCGCGATTCTTCTTGGAGAGGTGATTCCACTTCTTTATCTTGCCCTTATCTTCGTAGACGATTTCATGGTACGGCATGTCAAACCTGCAACCCATAAATCGGTAAGCACTATATTTCGATGGGATGGCAGCGTCGCTCGTGGCAACTTACTCGTCGGTGTTTAGTTCCAGCTCGAAGGAGAGGTGCATGCGCACCAGAGACTTGTATTTTTCATAATTGCTGTTGCGCATGCGTGTCGCTAGGTCGCGGTCATTAAATTCATTGATGTTGGCGTATTCCATGTCCATTGTTATACGCAAGGGCGTATACAGGGCGACAGCAGTAGCCAAAGCAACAAAACAACAACAGCACAGCACAAACGAAAAGGACTTCCGTAGATTCGAATCCCAGCACTCACACGCTCACTTTAACAAATATTACTTTTCTAAAAGTACAATATAGAAGGTTTGTGGCCTGACAGCATATTTGTTGATAGCTTTGCTGGTGGAATTTAATTGCGGAAAATTGGGCGAGACGCGCTGCAAAAATTGAAATATTGAACTGGCAGAGCTGTCACAGGCGTCCAAAGAACATTTTGTGCGAAAAAGCCATGTCAATGATAAAGAATTATAAGCTGTACACTAATGCTTCTTTATTTACAGCTGAAATTAGTTAGTAAATCTCTTAAAGAACTCGAAATTACAAATTTCGGACCAGCCGATTGAGGCGCCCATACACATGGCGCCAAAGCTGGCCGATAAACCGGCTATATACTGTGGTAGGACCGATCCCTTGGACATGTTGTGTTCTGTTCTGTTCTCCGTGATGCAAAAAATGGAACTGAAACTGACACGCAGACCGTTATTTGGCTTGACAAATTGCCCTGCATGAGATAACCAAAGCGTCGACGCTGGCGTACAACTGGCACGCTGGCAGAGGGGGAAATACTTGAAGTTGGAGAGAGTCGTAAATCAGATTCTACAGTTTCCCTTTAGAACGGCGGCGGAGGCAGAGGTGTGGAAAGCGCGCTTTAACGTAAGCAAAAGTCCCCAAAAAGCAATCGGAATCTGAAACAGCTAATTAAATGACTGCTGATATGCCACCGCCACCTCCACCCGCCCCCAATACACACACCCCGCCTATTGTTATAAGAACAATCAAGTGCCTCTATAACAATCCGTTCGCTGCCAGTCGGCTATCTGGAGCTACTGATTATACTTTGCGCGGAACTTAGGCACTTTATATTTCATCTTGCTACGCTACGAAAATGGTATTTATTACACACAGATTGAATCAGTATCGGATCACCGCAAAATTATATATCTGCTATAGGAAACATCAGCCAGAACTATAATTTGTACTGGATCGTGCTTTAATATCACTATACGCTCATACATAAGTACCAAATATAGATGGTTGGGTATGTTGCGTGGGGAGCCCAACATCCATTTTGAAAGATACAGATTTATTGGTCATCTGACTTTAGGAGCACATGCATGCAGGATACTTCCAATTCTAGAAATCCAATATATCTATGTGGAATTCCACTTACAAGAGTATTTCATTTTTGGCGTAAGGCTTCATTTCCGGGGCATTTTTCTATTTATTGAATGGCATTATTATTATTACCAAAATAATTGAATGGGCGTAAATCGCCTGGAGAGCATCTAATCTGGCTCTTAACACACATCATCGTACTCATCACGCCGAAAACACATCTAGGTAGGTTTCTAAACTGTGACAAAATTCCTATTCCAACGGTCACATGGCGGTCAAGTTATCAGGAAAGTGGCGTCCTCATTGATGTTGATCGTTTGGATTTGAATTTGTATACGCGTGTGGAGGAGCATCGAACGGGCAGTGGACACATTCAACCAGGTGGCAGCGAAGTGGAGCGGCTGGCCTGCTGATAATCGTCCATCGTTTGATATGGGTTGAACATTTCAAGTGTTCCACTGGGGAGAATCCGCTTTGCACCCGGTTCCTTGTTTTGTGTTAATGCAATAGAGGTGTTTTTCCCTAGATAACATTCTATTTTGTTTCAAGTATGGCACTGCACATACACACAAGCCATGGTTCGACGATAATTTACAGATAATTTCCACTCATCATATCCTCAGAATGGATTAGTGCTTTGGGTACATTCAAGTCTTTATTACGTCGCATACAAAAGTGTTTACAGTTTCACTTTAGCCGCATTTATGGCATAGCTGCAGAATGATCGGAATGGTGATATATAACGAAACGGCTGGGTGCAGTGATCCATATGGATTTCTACTTCTTACGCTCTGCCTCCTCCATAGCGCGCATCATTTTGGCATCATGCTTCTCGTGATGCTCCCTTATGGCACGCTGGAGCTCCTCGCGATGACCTGCAGCGGTGTGCCTGAAAGGAGCGAGTGGAATCAATGAGCTGTGTCCCAAAGGAACGCAACGGAGTGGAGACAATGTGCTACCTTGTCCGTTTTGCTTGTTAAACTGCTTGATGAGGCGACGCTTCTTGGAGGACTCCGGAAGGCTCTGAATGTGCGCGTACAGCTGCGCCAGTGCAGTGTCCGTGTAATTGCTGTTGTTTGCCGCTGCCGTGGCGGCACGATCTACAAAAGTGTACACCAGTAACTCGCGATGCTCTTCGGGGAGCAGGAGAAGGAGCAGCTGCACCGAGTTGAGAAGATGTTGGCGCTCTGCGGTAGCCGCCACCTGACCCCCCATTAATGCCTGGCTAAGCGGCGCTATCTGAAGATGTGCTGGATAGTGGGCGTCTGTAAGCACAGGCTCTGGCAGCTCGGCCAGAAAGCTCTTAAAAACAGTGGCACAGTCGTGAGCCGAGAATCCTGTCAGTTCCAAATCCAAGGGCTGGTCGTGCTGTATGTGCATTCGTAGCTCGTTCTACCTGGAAACGGCTCCTGTCTTGCGAAATAGTCCCTCCTGGGTGAGATCTGCAGAATAGCATTTCCGCATTTAGAATAATTCAATTTTCCGGACTCTCCCTGTCACTTACTCTTCTCCAGCATAAGAAACTCTTTGAGCTCCTCCAGGTGCATCAGAAAGCCTGCATCAATTTGTTGCTGCAGCGTTTCAGTGGGACTGTTGCCCGCCGACTTACTGCCTGCCCCAGCCGTGCAGCCTGTGGCAGGTCCGCGATTCTTCTTGGAGAGGCGATTCCACTTCTTTATCTTGCCCTTATCTTCGTAGACGATTTCATGGTACGGCATGTCGAACCTGCAACCCATAAATCGGTAAGCACTATAATTCGATGGGATGGCAGAGTCGCTCGTGGCAACTTACTCGTCGGTGTTTAGTTCCAGCTCGAAGGAAAGGTGCATGCGCACCAGAGACTTGTATTTTTCATAATTGCTGTTGCGCATGCGTGTCGCTAGGTCGCGGTCATTAAATTTATTGATGTTGGCGTATTCCATGTCCATTGTTATACGCAAGGGCGTATACAGGGCGACAGCAGTAGCCAAAGCAACAAAACAACATCAGCACAGCACAAACGAAAAGGACTTCCGTAGATTCGAATCCCAGCACTCACACGCTCACTTTAACAAATATTACTTTTCTAAAAGTATAATATAGAAGGTTTGTGGCCTGACAGCATATTTGTTGATAGCTTTGCTGGTGGAATTTAGTTGCGGAAAATTGGGCGAGACGCGCTGCAAAAATTGAAATATTGAACTGGCAGAGCTGTCACTGGCGTCCCAAGAACATTTTGTGCGAAAACGCCATGTCAATGTTAAAGAATTATAAGCTGTACACTAATGCTTCTTTATTTACAGCTGAAATTAGTTAGTAAATCTTTTAAAGAACTCGAAATTACAAATTTCGGACCAGCCGATTGAGGCACCCATACACATGGCGCCAAAGCTGGCCGATAAACCGGCTATATACTGTGGTAGGACCGATCCCTTGGACATGTTGTGTTCTGTTCTGTTCTCCGTGATGCAAAAAATGGAACTGAAACTGACACGCAGACCGTTATTTGGCTTGACAAATTGCCCTGCATGAGATAACCAAAGCGTCGACGCTGGCGTACAACTGGCACGCTGGCAGAGGGGGAAATACTTGAAGTTGGAGAGAGTCGTAAATCAGATTCTACAGTTTCCCTTTAGAACGGCGGCGGAGGCAGAGGTGTGGAAAGCGCGCTTTAACGTAAGCAAAAGTCCCCATAAAGCAATCGGAATCTGAAACAGCTAATTAAATGACTGCTGATATGCCACCCTGAAGGGGCTGATGCCGCCAGAGGCTTCCATGGGAATCCTCGTCGCTACCAACCGGTACAACGAGTTGGTCATGGCCCTGGCTGGAGAAAAGGTGCGCCTGGAGGAGAGGGCAAGGAGGCCGCCTCCACCGAGACTCGCTGCTGCTGCCCACACGGGCACCACCACTGCGTATGCGACAGCCTTCCCAGGCCTGCCCGCACCGAGCGCCGTCGCTGCACCGATCCCAAGGCCTAGGGATACCTGGTCTGCTCTAATAAGGAGCAAGAACCCGGAGGAGACCAGCAAGGAGCTTGTGGAGCGAGTAACGAAGACCGTGGTGCCGGCACTTGGAGTCCGCGTCCACGAGGTTCGCGAGCTGAAGAGCGGAGGAGCGATTATTCGCACCCCTTCAGTGAGCGAACTGAGGAAGGTAGTGGCCAGCAGCAAATTCACCGAAGCAGGACTGGTCGTCAAGAAGAGGCCGGAGACCAAGCCTCAGGTCGTGGTGTATGACGTGGACACGTCGATCACACCTGAAGAGTTCATGGAGGAGCTCTTCGCGAAGAACCTGGAGGAGACCATGACTGCCGCGGAGTTTAAAAAGTCGGTTCACCTGGGCAGTAAACCCTGGTCGGTCACCGACGGCGCCACGATCAACGTGACGCTAGAGGTCGACGCGAAGGCAAAGGAGGCGTTGCACGAATGCGTGTACATAAAGTGGTTTAGATGCCGCTGCCGCTCCTTGGTCCGAACATACGCCTGCCACAGATGTGCAGGCTTTGACCACAAGGTGTCGCAATGTCGCCTAAAGGAGAACGTGTGCCACCGGTGTGGACAGAACGGCCACAACGTTGCACGGTGTCCCAACCCCGTGGACTGCCGCAACTGCCGCTTCAAGGGGTACCCTGCAGCACATTCCATGCTGTCAGCGGCGTGCCCGATCTACGCAGCGGTACTGGCGAGGGTGCAAGCTAGACATTAATGCTTAGCTTCATCCAAGCTAATTGTGGCCGTGGCCGAGCGGCTGTGATGGAACTCGGAGCCATCATGCGCAGCTCTGGCCGTCAGTTCGCACTGGTCCAGGAGCCGTACGTCGATGGAGCAGGGCGGATTACCGGCCTTCCTTCTGGAATGCGAGTATTCCAGGACCGCCGAGGAAAAGCTGCTATCATCGTCGACGAACCGGACGCCATCTGCATGCCAATGGAGACCCTTACCACGGATTTTGGAGTATGCGTCAGAGTTACGGGAAGATTCAGCTCAATCTTCCTATGCTCCGTGCATAGATCACCGAGATGATCCATGGGGGCACGTCTACAGGATTTGCCGAGGCGAGGAGATTGGATGCCTTCGAACGGATGGTAGGCTGGTCGCAACATGGCGCGACTGTGCGGGTGTGCTCGTTCGCAACTTCTTTCCTGTTGCGGAGTCGAATGCACACATTGCCATCCCGATCGAGGCTCCACCG
Organism: Drosophila miranda; assembly: GCF_003369915.1. Lineage (NCBI taxonomy): Eukaryota > Metazoa > Arthropoda > Insecta > Diptera > Drosophilidae > Drosophila > Drosophila miranda. The sequence goes on along the minus strand of NW_022881625.1, from coordinate 9,404,311 downwards.
GCCCTCGAAGCTTTCGAGGTTGATGCATGCGTCGCCAGGTTGAAGAGCAGACGCTCTCCCGGCATGGACGGCATCACAGGTGCCATTTGCAAGGCATTGTGGCGTGCCATCCCTCAGCACATGACAGCGATGTATTCCCGCTGCCTGGAGACAGGGTATTTCCCAACGGAATGGAAGCATCCTAGGGTGGTTCCACTTCTGAAGGGACCCGATAAGGACCGGACCGATCCTACCTCATATCGGGGTATCTGTCTGTTGCCAGTGCTGGGCAAAGTGCTTGAGGGCATCATGGTGAATCGTCTGAAGGACACCATTCCGGATGGCTGCAGATGGCAATTTGGCTTTCGCCAAGGACGTTGTGTGGAGGATGCTTGGAAACACGTCGTGAGTACTGTTTCGGCCAGCCGGTCGAAATACGTGCTCGGAGTCTTCGTGGACTTCAAGGGAGCCTTCGACAACGTCGAGTGGAATGCTGCACTACGCCGCCTCCTTGAGCTGGGATGCCGAGAAGCAAGCTTGTGGCGAAGTTTCTTCTCCGGCCGGATTGCGAGCATCGTCAGTAGGCATGGAGTAGCCACTGTTCCGGTGACACGAGGTTGCCCGCAGGGGTCCATCAGTGGTCCCTTTATATGGAACATCTTAATGGACGTGTTGCTCCAGCGCTTAGAGCCCCTTGGTGCGCTCAGCGCGTATGCTGACGACTTGCTCCTCCTCATCGAAGGGAATGCCCGATCAGAGCTCGAACAAAAGGGAGGTGAGTTAATGTCCATCGTAGGCGCTTGGGGAGTTGAAGTCGGCGTTGCCGTTTCAACTAGCAAGACGGCAATCATGCTGCTCAAAGGCATACTTAGACGGCCGCCAGTGGTACGGTTTGCTGGAGCAAGCCTGCCATATAAGCGCAAGTATCGGTACCTGGGCATCACGGTCGGCGAGCGGTTGAGTTTTCTCCCGCACATCACGGGCTTGCGTGATAAGCTGACCGGAGTCGTAGGGGCATTGTCGCGCGTACTGCGGGTTGACTGGGGACTCAGTCCCCGCGCAAAGCGGACAATATATGCCGGACTCATGGTGCCCTGCGCACTATTTGGTGCCTCGGTTTGGTCTGTCGTGACGACGACGCAAGTGGTTGCCAGGAGGCATCTGCTTGCGTGCCAAAGGATCATCCTGATTGGATGCCTACCGGTATGCCGAACAGTGTCCACCATGGCGCTGCAAGTACTAGCTGGAGCCCCCCCGTTTGATCTGGTTGCCAGACGCCTGGCAATCAGCTTCAAACTAAAGCGTGACTACCCGCTGGAGGAGAGCGATTGGCTGTACGGCGAAGATTTGGCAAATCTTAGCTGGAAGCAGAAGATGGCGCGACTAGACGAAGGCCTGTTGTGCGAGTGGCAACGCAGATGGGATGATGGTGACTCCATCAGAGCTGTCACTGGCGTCCAAAGAACATTTTGTGCGAAAACGCCATGTCAATGTTAAAGAATTATAAGCTGTACACTAATGCTTCTTTATTTACAGCTGAAATTAGTTAGTAAATCTCTTAAAGAACTCGAAATTACAAATTTCGGACCAGCCGATTGAGGCACCCATACACATGGCGCCAAAGCTGGCCGATAAACCGGCTATATACTGTGGTAGGACCGATCCCTTGGACATGTTGTGTTCTGTTCTGTTCTCCGTGATGCAAAAAATGGAACTGCAACTGACACGCAGACCGTTATTTGGCTTGACAAATTGCCCTGCATGAGATAACCAAAGCGTCGACGCTGGCGTACAACTGGCACGCTGGCAGAGGGTTAAATACTTGAAGTTGGAGAGAGTCGTAAATCAGATTCTACAGTTTCCCTTTAGAACGGCGGCGGAGGCAGAGGTGTGGAAAGCGCGCTTTAACGTAAGCAAAAGTCCCCAAAAAGCAATCGGAATCTGAAACAGCTAATTAAATGACTGCTGATATGCCACCCTGAAGGGGCTGATGCCGCCAGAGGCTTCCATGGGAATCCTCGTCGCTACCAACCGGTACGACGAGTTGGTCATGGCCCTGGCTGGAGAAAAGGTGCGCCTGGAGGAGAGGGCAAGGATGCCGCCTCCACCGAGACCCGCTGCTGCTGCCCACACGGGCACCACCGCTGCGTATGCGACAGCCTTCCCAGGCCTGCCCGCACCGAGCGCCGTCGCTGCACCGATCCCAAGGCCTAGGGATACCTGGTCTGCTCTAATAAGGAGCAAGAACCCGGAGGAGACCAGCAAGGAGCTTGTGGAGCGAGTAACGAAGACCGTGGTGCCGGCACTTGGAGTCCGCGTCCACGAGGTTCGCGAGCTGAAGAGCGGAGGAGCGATTATTCGCACCCCTTCAGTGAGCGAACTGAGGAAGGTAGTGGCCAGCAGCAAATTCACCGAAGCAGGACTGGTGGTCAAGAAGAGGCCGGAGACCAAGCCTCAGGTCGTGGTGTATGACGTGGACACGTCGATCACACCTGAAGAGTTCATGGAGGAGCTCTTCGCGAAGAACCTGGAGGAGACCATGACTGCCGCGGAGTTTAAAAAGTCGGTTCACCTGGGCAGTAAACCCTGGTCGGTCACCGACGGCGCCACGATCAACGTGACGCTAGAGGTCGACGCGAAGGCAAAGGAGGCGTTGCACGAATGCGTGTACATAAAGTGGTTTAGATGCCGCTGCCGCTCCTTGGTCCGAACATACGCCTGCCACAGATGTGCAGGCTTTGACCACAAGGTGTCGCAATGTCGCCTAAAGGAGAACGTGTGCCACCGGTGTGGACAGAACGGCCACAACGTTGCACGGTCTCCCAACCCCGTGGACTGCCGCAACTGCCGCTTCAAGGGGTACCCTGCAGCACATTCCATGCTGTCAGCGGCGTGCCCGATCTACGCAGCGGTACTGGCGAGGGTGCAAGCTAGACATTAATGTTTAGCTTCATCCAAGCTAATTGTGGCCGTGGCCGAGCGGCTGTGATGGAACTCGGAGCCATCATGCGCAGCTCTGGCCGTCAGTTCGCACTGGTCCAGGAGCCGTACGTCGATGGAGCAGGGCGGATTACCGGCCTTCCTTCTGGAATGCGAGTATTCCAGGACCGCCGAGGAAAAGCTGCTATCATCGTCGACGAACCGGACGCCATCTGCATGCCAATGGAGACCCTTACCACGGATTTTGGAGTATGCGTCAGAGTTACGGGAAGATTCAGCTCAATCTTCCTATGCTCCGTGCATAGATCACCGAGATGATCCATGGGGGCACGTCTACAGGATTTGCCGAGGCGAGGAGATTGGATGCCTTCGAACGGATGGTAGGCTGGTCGCAACATGGCGCGACTGTGCGGGTGTGCTCGTTCGCAACTTCTTTCCTGTTGCGGAGTCGAATGCACACATTGCCATCCCGATCGAGGCTCCACCGGCCCTCGAAGCTTTCGAGGTTGATGCATGCGTCGCCAGGTTGAAGAGCAGACGCTCTCCCGGCATGGACGGCATCACAGGTGCCTTTTGCAAGGCATTGTGGCGTGCCATCCCTCAGCACATGACAGCGATGTATTCCCGCTGCCTGGAGACAGGGTATTTCCCAACGGAATGGAAGCATCCTAGGGTGGTTCCACTTCTGAAGGGACCCGATAAGGACCGGACCGATCCTACCTCATATCGGGGTATCTGTCTGTTGCCAGTGCTGGGCAAAGTGCTTGAGGGCATCATGGTGAATCGTCTGAAGGACACCATTCCGGATGGCTGCAGATGGCAATTTGGCTTTCGCCAAGGACGTTGTGTGGAGGATGCTTGGAAACACGTCGTGAGTACTGTTTCGGCCAGCCGGTCGAAATACGTGCTCGGAGTCTTCGTGGACTTCAAGGGAGCCTTCGACAACGTCGAGTGGAATGCTGCACTACGCCGCCTCCTTGAGCTGGGATGCCGAGAAGCAAGCTTGTGGCGAAGTTTCTTCTCCGGCCGGAGTGCGAGCATCGTCAGTAGGCATGGAGTAGCCACTGTTCCGGTGACACGAGGTTGCCCGCAGGGGTCCATAAGTGGTCCCTTTATATGGAACATCTTAATGGACGTGTTGCTCCAGCGCTTAGAGCCCCTTGGTGCGCTCAGCGCGTATGCTGACGACTTGCTCCTCCTCATCGAAGGGAATGCCCGATCAGAGCTCGAACAAAAGGGAGGTGAGTTAATGTCCATCGTAGGCGCTTGGGGAGTTGAAGTCGGCGTTGCCGTTTCAACTAGCAAGACGGCAATCATGCTGCTCAAAGGCATACTTAGACGGCCGCCAGTGGTACGGTTTGCTGGAGCAAGCCTGCCATATAAGCGCAAGTATCGGTACCTGGGCATCACGGTCGGCGAGCGGTTGAGTTTTCTCCCGCACATCACGGGCTTGCGTGATAAGCTGACCGGAGTCGTAGGGGCATTGTCGCGCGTACTGCGGGTTGACTGGGGACTCAGTCCCCGCGCAAAGCGGACAATATATGCCGGACTCATGGTGCCCTGCGCACTATTTGGTGCCTCGGTTTGGTCTGTCGTGACGACGACGCAAGTGGTTGCCAGGAGGCATCTGCTTGCGTGCCAAAGGATCATCCTGATTGGATGCCTACCGGTATGCCGAACAGTGTCCACCATGGCGCTGCAAGTACTAGCTGGAGCCCCCCCGTTTGATCTGGTTGCCAGACGCCTGGCAATCAGCTTCAAACTAAAGCGTGACTACCCGCTGGAGGAGAGCGATTGGCTGTACGGCGAAGATTTGGCAAATCTTAGCTGGAAGCAGAAGATGGCGCGACTAGACGAAGGCCTGTTGTGCGAGTGGCAACGCAGATGGGATGATGGTGACTCCCAGGTCGGGTGACGCACCGCTTCATCCCGAACGCAGGCTTCGTTTACAGCGAACAAAGGTTTAGCTTCACGCTGCGCGCTGGGTTCCTGCTGACGGGCCACGGATCGCTCAATGCATTTCTGCATGGAAGAAGCCTTAGCGACACGCCAGCATGTCTATGCGGCGCAGAACGCGAGGATTGGCAGCACTTCCTATGTGCTTGTCCCCTCTATGCAGACTTGCGAGACCTCGATGGACTTGGAGTGCAGTACACGGATGGCGACTGGACCTTCTCCGATGTGACGGCTTCTCAGGAGAGAATGCGGACTCTCGACGGGTTCGCCGGACTGGCGTTCTCCAGGCGACAGCAGCTGCTGAACGCGCAAGCGGCGCACGGGCTGGGTGGATTCCCTATCCAGGCCGGTCGGGGCTAAAAGGGAGGATCGAGCTGAGTCCTTAAGATCGGTACCACGGGTTGTGCAGTTCCAAGGCTGCACATTGAGGTCGGCCCCCTAGTGGGAGTATCGTGGTGGCTGTGGTTGATACCCAAACGTTACGCGGGGATAGCCGCTAGGCTCCTCGTGGAGTTGCGCTCTCAACCGGGTGCCGAGACCCATAGATCGGAAGACGTGTTAGATACACCTCGCCCCTCACCAAGGGGGATTGTATGCCCGACCAGGATACTTTCAATTGGTACCGGAAGAGTCGCTATGTACATAGCTATAGCTTCTTTTTAGGGGCGCTAACTGGCGCATCGTACCAGGTTCCTGCGTATGTAGCGGTGGTGCGTGATGGCGTGATATATGTATATATATCGCACTAATCGAGGCTAAGCTGCAAATAAACATTAGACGCCGTGGTTGAAATCCCTCCCTGAGGAACCGCCACGTAAAATAAAGCTGAGAGATCAGATTCATTCTGCTGATATGCCACCGCCAACTCCACCCACCCCCAATACACACACCCCGCCTATTGTTATAAGAACAATCAAGTGCCTCTATAACAATCCGTTCGCTGCCAGTCGGCTATCTGGAGCTACTGATTATACTTTTGCGCGGAACTTAGGCACCTTATATTTCATCTTGAATCAGTATCGGATCACCGCAAAATTATATATCTGCTATAGGAAACATCAGCCAGAACTATAATTTGTACTGGATCGTGCTTTAATATCACTATACGCTCATACATAAGTACCAAATATAGATGGTTGGGTATGTTGCGTGGGGAGCCCAACATCCATTTTGACAGATACAGATTTATTGGTCATCTGACTTTAGGAGCACATGCATGCAGGATACTTCCAATTCTAGAAATCCAATATATCTATGTTAAATTCCACTTACAAGAGTATTTCATTTTCGGCGTAAGGCTTCATTTCCGGGGCATTTTTCTATTTATTGAATGGCATTATTTGGCATTACCTACCAAAATAATTGAATGGGCGTAAATCGCCTGGAGAGCATCTAATCTAATCTTAACACACATCATCGTACTCATCACGCCGAAAACACATGTAGGTAGGTTTCTAAACTGTGACAAAATTTTTATTCCAACGGTCACATGGCGGTCATGGCGTCCTCATTGATGTTCATCGTGTGGAGGAGCATCGAACGGGCAGTGGACACATTCAACCAGGTAGCAGCGAAGTGGAGCGGCTGGCCTGCTGATAATCGCCTATCGTTTGATATGGGTTGAACATTTCAAGTGTTTCACTGGGGAGAATCCGCTTTGCACCCGGTTCCTTGTTTTGTGTTAATGCAATAGAGATGTTTTTCCCTAGAAAACATTCTATTTTGTTTCAAGTATGGCACTGCACATACACACAAGCCATGGTTCGACGATAATTTACAGATAATTTCCACTCATCATATCCTCAGAATGGATTAGTGCTTTGGGTACATTCAAGTCTTTATTACGTCGCATACAAAAGTGTTTACAGTTTCAGTTTAGCCGCATTTATGGCATAGCTGCAGGATGATCGAAATGGTGTTATATAACGAAACGGCTGGGTGCAGTGATCCATATGGATTTCTACTTCTTACGCTCTGCCTCCTCCATAGCGCGCATCATTTTGGCATCATGCTTCTCGTGATGCTCCCTTATGGCACGCTGGAGCTCCTCGCGATGACCTGCAGCGGTGTGCCTGAAAGGAGCGAGTGGAATCAATGAGCTGTGTCCCAAAGGAACGCAACGGAGTGGAGACAATGTGCTACCTTGTCCGTTTTGCTTGTTAAACTGCTTGATGAGGCGACGCTTCTTGGAGGACTCCGGAAGGCTCTGAATGTGCGCGTACAGCTGCGCCAGTGCAGGGTCCGTGTAATTGCTGTTGTTTGCCGCTGCCGTGGCGGCACGATCTACAAAAGTGTACACGTGTTGACCGTCGAGTCGTCCGAGATGGATTCTTCAAGGGTTTGCTCCGGTGACATGGTTTTTTGCGTTTGCACTCAAGAAAGTATGCCCGAATATCGGTGGCTAGCTTTCCGGGAACTTCGAAGATTTCCAGACCCTGCTGAATCATGTAGGACACAATGCTGGACATCTTCTTCGCCGTATAGTGGAGCGCCTCAGGCGGCATTTGCCTGGGGCAAATCAGGTGCGGCCCAAATTCTCCGCGGACATCTTGTTGCTCTCCTCACGCGCTGCCACCGAATGGAGCATTTTAATAATGTGCTGCAGTAACTCGCGATGCTCTTCGGGGAGCAGGAGAAGGAGCAGCTGCACCGAGTTGAGAAGATGTTGTTGGCGCTCTGCGGTAGCCGCCACCTGACCCCCCATTAATGCCTGGCTAAGCGGCGCTATCTGAAGATGTCCTGGATAGTGGGCGTCTGTAAGCAAAGGCTCTGGCAGCTCGGCCAGAAAGCTCTTAAAAACAGTGGCACAGTCGTGAGCCGAGAATCCTGTCAGTTCCAAATCCAAGGGCTGGTCGTGCTGTATGGGCATTCGTAGCTCGTTCTGCCTGGAACCGGCTACTGTCCTGCGAGATAGTCCCTCCTGGGTGAGATCTGCAGAATAGCATTTTCGCATTTAGAATAATTCAATTTTCCGGACTCTCCCTGTCACTTACTCTTCTCCAGCATAAGAAACTCTTTGAGCTCCTCCAGGTGCATCAGAAAGCCTGCATCAATTTGTTGCTGCAGCGTTTCAGTGGGACTGTTGCCCGCCGACTTACTGCCTGCCCCAGCCGTGCAGCCTGTGGCAGGTCCGCGATTCTTCTTGGAGAGGCGATTCCACTTCTTTATCTTGCCCTTATCTTCGTAGACGATTTCATGGTACGGCATGTCGAACCTGCAACCCATAAATCGGTAAGCACTATAATTCGATGGGATGGCAGAGTCGCTCGTGGCAACTTACTCGTCGGTGTTTAGTTCCAGCTCGAAGGAGAGGTGCATGCGCACCAGAGACTTGTATTTTTCATAATTGCTGTTGCGCATGCGTGTCGCTAGGTCGCGGTCATTAAATTCATTGATGTTGGCGTATTCCTTGTCCATTGTTATACGCAAGGGCGTATACAGGGCGTCAGCAGTAGCCAAAGCAACAAAACAACAACAGCACAGCACAAACGAAAAGGACTTCCGTAGATTCGAATCCCAGCACTCACACGCTCACTTTAACAAATATTACTTTTCTAAAAGTACAATATAGAAGGTTTGTGGCCTGACAGCATATTTGTTGATAGCTTTGCTGGTGGAATTTAATTGCGGAAAATTGGGCGAGACGCGCTGCAAAAATTGAAATATTGAACTGGCAGAGCTGTCACTGGCGTCCAAAGAACATTTTGTGCGAAAACGCCATGTCAATGTTAAAGAATTATAAGCTGTACACAAATGCTTCTTTATTTACAGCTGAAATTAGTTAGTAAATCTCTTAAAGAACTCGAAATTACAAATTTCGGACCAGCCGATTGAGGCGCCCATACACATGGCGCCAAAGCTGGCCGATAAACCGGCTATATACTGTGGGTGGACCGATCCCTTGGACATGTTGTGTTCTGTTCTGTTCTCCGTGATGCAAAAAATGGAACTGAAACTGACACGCAGACCGTTATTTGGCTTGACAAATTGCCCTGCATGAGATAACCAAAGCGTCGACGCTGGCGTACAACTGGCACGCTGGCAGAGGGGGAAATACTTGAAGTTGGAGAGAGTCGTAAATCAGATTCTACAGTTTCCCTTTAGAACGGCGGCGGAGGCAGAGGTGTGGAAAGCGCGCTTAAACGTAAGCAAAAGTCCCCAAAAAGCAATCGGAATCTGAAACAGCTAATTAAATGACTGCTGATATGCCACCCTGAAGGGGCTGATGCCGCCAGAGGCTTCCATGGGAATCCTCGTCGCTCCCAACCGGTACGACGAGTTGGTCATGGCCCTGGCTGGAGAAAAGGTGCGCCTGGAGGAGAGGGCAAGGATGCCGCCTCCACCGAGACCCGCTGCTGCTGCCCACACGGGCACCACCGTGCGTATGCGACAGCCTTCCCAGGCCTGCCCGCACCGAGCGCCGTCGCTGCACCGATCCCAAGGCCTAGGGATACCTGGTCTGCTCTAATAAGGAGCAAGAACCCGGAGGAGACCAGCAAGGAGCTTGTGGAGCGAGTAACGAAGACCGTGGTGCCGGCACTTGGAGTCCGCGTCCACGAGGTTCGCGAGCTGAAGAGCGGAGGAGCGATTATTCGCACCCCTTCAGTGAGCGAACTGAGGAAGGTAGTGGCCAGCAGCAAATTCACCGAAGCAGGACTGGTGGTCAAGAAGAGGCCGGAGACCAAGCCTCAGGTCGTGGTGTATGACGTGGACACGTCGATCACACCTGAAGAGTTCATGGAGGAGCTCTTCGCGAAGAACCTGGAGGAGACCATGACTGCCGCGGAGTTTAAAAAGTCGGTTCACCTGGGCAGTAAACCCTGGTCGGTCACCGACGGCGCCACGATCAACGTGACGCTAGAGGTCGACGCGAAGGCAAAGGAGGCGTTGCACGAATGCGTGTACATAAAGTGGTTTAGATGCCGCTGCCGCTCCTTGGTCCGAACATACGCCTGCCACAGATGTGCAGGCTTTGACCACAAGGTGTCGCAATGTCGCCTAAAGGAGAACGTGTGCCACCGGTGTGGACAGAACGGCCACAACGTTGCACGGTGTCCCAACCCCGTGGACTACCGCAACTGCCGCTTCAAGGGGTACCCTGCAGCACATTCCATGCTGTCAGCGGCGTGCCCGATCTACGCAGCGGTACTGGCGAGGGTGCAAGCGAGTCATTAATTTTTAGCTTCATCCAAGCTAATTGTGGCCGTGGCCGAGCGGCTGTGATGGAACTCGGAGCCATCATGCGCAGCTCTGGCCGTCAGTTCGCACTGGTCCAGGAGCCGTACGTCGATGGAGCAGGGCGGATTACCGGCCTTCCTTCTGGAATGCGAGTATTCCAGGACCGCCGAGGAAAAGCTGCTATCATCGTCGACGAACCGGACGCCATCTGCATGCCAATGGAGACCCTTACCACGGATTTTGGAGTATGCGTCAGAGTTACGGGAAGATTCGGCTCAATCTTCCTATGCTCCGTGCATAGATCACCGAGATGATCCATGGGGGCACGTCTACAGGATTTGCCGAGGCGAGGAGATTGGATGCCTTCGAACGGATGGTAGGCTGGTCGCAACATGGCGCGACTGTGCGGGTGTGCTCGTTCGCAACTTCTTTCCTGTTGCGGAGTCGAATGCACACATTGCCATCCCGATCGAGGCTCCACCGGCCCTCGAAGCTTTCGAGGTTGATGCATGCGTCGCCAGGTTGAAGAGCAGACGCTCTCCCGGCATGGACGGCATCACAGGTGCCATTTGCAAGGCATTGTGGCGTGCCATCCCTCAGCACATGACAGCGATGTATTCCCGCTGCCTGGAGACAGGGTATTTCCCAACGGAATGGAAGCATCCTAGGGTGGTTCCACTTCTGAAGGGACCCGATAAGGACCGGACCGATCCTACCTCATATCGGGGTATCTGTCTGTTGCCAGTGCTGGGCAAAGTGCTTGAGGGCATCATGGTGAATCGTCTGAAGGACACCATTCCGGATGGCTGCAGATGGCAATTTGGCTTTCGCCAAGGACGTTGTGGGGAGGATGCTTGGAAACACGTCGTGAGTACTGTTTCGGCCAGCCGGTCGAAATACGTGCTCGGAGTCTTCGTGGACTTCAAGGGACCCTTCGACAACGTCGAGTGGAATGCTGCACTACGCCGCCTCCTTGAGTTGGGATGCCGGGAAGCAAGCTTGTGGCGAAGTTTCTTCTCCGGCCGGAGTGCGAGCATCGTCAGTAGGCATGGAGTAGCCACTGTTCCGGTGACACGAGGTTGCCCGCAGGGGTCCATAAGTGGTCCATTTATATGGAACATCTTAATGGACGTGTTGCTCCAGCGCTTAGAGCCCCTTGGTGCGCTCAGCGCGTATGCTGACGACTTGCTCCTCCTCATCGAAGGGAATGCCCGATCAGAGCTCGAACAAAAGGGAGGGGAGTTAATGTCCATCGTAGGCGCTTGGGGAGTTGAAGTCGGCGTTGCCGTTTCAACTAGCAAGACGGCAATCATGCTGCTCAAAGGCATACTTAGACGGCCGCCAGTGGTACGGTTTGCTGGAGCAAGCCTGCCATATAAGCGCAAGTATCGGTACCTGCGGTTGAGTTTTCTCCCGCACATCACGGGCTTGCGTGATAAGCTGACCGGAGTCGTAGGGGCATTGTCGCGCGTACTGCGGGTTGACTGGGGACTCAGTCCCCGCGCAAAGCGGACAATATATGCCGGACTCATGGTGCCCTGCGCACTATTTGGTGCCTCGGTTTGGTCTGTCGTGACGACGACGCAAGTGGTTGCCAGGAGGCATCTGCTTGCGTGCCAAAGGATCATCCTGATTGGATGCCTACCGGTATGCCGAACAGTGTCCACCATGGCGCTGCAAGTACTAGCTGGAGCCCCCCCGTTTGATCTGGTTGCCAGACGCCTGGCACCCAGGCGCACCGCTTCATCCCGAACGCAGGCTTCGTTTACAGCGAACGAAGGTTTGGCTTCACGCTGCGCGCTGGGTTCCTGCTGACGGGCCACGGATCGCTCAATGCATTTCTGCATGGAAGAAGCCTTAGCGACACGCCAGCATGTCTATGCGGCGCAGAACGCGAGGATTGGCAGCACTTCCTATGTGCTTGTCCCCTCTATGCAGACTTGCGAGACCTCGATGGACTTGGAGTGCAGTACACGGATGGCGACTGAGCCTTCTCCGATGTGACGGCTTCTCAGGAGAGAATGCGGACTCTCGACGGGTTCGCCGGACTGGCGTTCTCCAGGCGACAGCAGCTGCTGAACGCGCAAGCGGCGCACGGGCTGGGTGGATTCCCTATCCAGGCCGGTCGGGGCTAAAAGGGAGGATCGAGCTGAGTCCTTAAGATCGGTACCACGGGTTGTGCAGTTCCAAGGCTGCACATTGAGGTCGGCCCCCTAGTGGGAGTATCGTGGTGGCTGTGGTTGATACCCAAACGTTACGCGGGGAGAGCCGCTAGGCTCCTCGTGGAGTTGCGCTCTCAACCGGGTTCCGAGACCCATAGATCGGAAGACGTGTTAGATACACCTCGCCCCTCACCAAGGGGGATTGTATGCCCGACCAGGATACTTTCAATTGGTACCGGAAGAGTCGCTATGTACATAGCTATAGCTTCTTTTTAGGGGCGCTAACTGGCGCATCGTACCAGGTTCCTGCGTATGTAGCGGTGGTGCGTGATGGCGTGATATATGTATGTAGTAGTTTAAGTTGCTTGATGGCAACGAGTAACATTTATTTGATAAGTATGTTGGACTTAAAATTATAACAGCTCCAAGTTTTACAAGTATGTTTGTGAATAATTATATGCGTGTACGTCTGATGCGTGGCTGAACTGACAACTGACTGATCTCTCTCTCTTGCTATCGGCTCTCTCAGAGCCGATTACTGCTCTATCCCGACGACACGACGAAAACACGACCGCTTCGTGTCTCTCTCTTTCCTTCGTTTCCTACATTCGGCTGTCCTGACGGACCATTCGCCTCGGATGGGTCTAGCCAAGGTTTCATATATTCTGAAACTGTAGAGGTCTTATAGGGACCCTCAGTATCCCCAATCTTTTCGACTTCGTACCTTCCATGATTCTTTACCCTAACCACCTTATACGGCCCTAGATACTTTCCTTTTAGCTTTAATCCAGTACCATACTGAGTACGCTTGATAGCTACTAGCTCATTAACCTCATACTGTCTATCTAGTTTCCTTTTTAAGTCAAAACTCTTCTTGTTTTCCTGCTGTAACCGTGCAATGTTTTCAACTACTTCCTTTCTAATTTTTTCGCGGTCCTTGTTCAACTCTTCGATAAGTGATTCTTCCAATATTTCTTTTATTTTTGGATCCATTCCTATACGCATGTCTAGCCCAGTCAATATCTTGAAAGGTGTTACCTTGGTACTTCGCGGCTCAACACTGTTGATCATTTGCTGTACTTTTCCTAGGTGCTTATACCAACTACCGGAATTACCCTGACACAATTTCGACAACATAGGCACCACTATCTTGTGCATCCTTTCGACTTGACCATTCCCACGTGGAACGCCTGTGGCAATCATTAAATGCTGTATTTTCTCTCTCTCACAATATTCACGAAACAAATTGGACATAAACGCTGCACCCCTATCCGTCACTATTCTGTTCGGATTACCAAAACTAGTCCCCTGAATTTCCAAGCACTTAACGACCTCTTCAACACTTGTACTACGTGTAGAATATAACCAAACAAACTTAGAAAATCCATCAACGACAACCAGTATATAATTGTACTGTTTTTTATTCATTTCCATTGGTCCAACGTGATCAATGTGATACGTTTGTAACGACCTATCACCCTTGTCTATTGGTTGCAAATAACCCTCACGTTTTCCTGTCTTTTCATTGACAATGATACACTCGACACAACTATTTATTACGCGCCATACTTTGTCTTTTAACTTCGGAATATAATACGACTTTTCAATGATATCTTGTGTCTTTTTAACTAAAAAATGTCCTTGCTTATGTGCTATTGATATAATCTCATTTTCCAACTGAGCTGGTACTACGATGAGCTCCTTATCCGGATCCTTAAACAAAATCTGATTCTGAATATAATAATCCTCATATTCCTTGTCCTCCACAATACTTTTAACAGCCTTAACCCAATTGTCGGTTAGCTGAGCTTCTTTCAAACGATGAGCTATACTTTCGGTCACCATAAAACAAGATACACGACTCAACGCGTCAACGTGCCTCATCTTCGTTCCTGAGCGATGTTCTATAACATAATTAAAATCTTGTAGGTACATGGCCCAACGTGCTACTCTCAAAGGAACGTCTTTCTTTTTGATCGTCATTGTAAATGCATTACAATCTGTGACAATTTTGAACTTTATACCCAAAACGTATACACGCCATTTCGCTAAAGCTTCGATAATTGCCAGAACCTCAAGGTCATAAGCAGGATATTTCTCTTCACATGGCTTAGTCCTACGGCTCATATATTGAACTGGATGGAATTGGCTGTCTTCCAAACTCTTTTGCAGTAACACGGCTCCATACCCCCATTTTGATGCATCAGTATGGATTTCTGTCTCCAACTTCGGGTTGTACATTTCTAAAACAGGTCTACTAATCAATGCTACCTTTAGTTGTTCAAACGCAACCTGATGTATCTCCTTAAATTCAAATTTAACATCCTTCCGCAGCAGATCTGTCAATGGTTTTGCAATAACAGCATAACCCTCAATAAACTTTCGGAAATAAGAAGTCAATCCTATGAAACGCTGCACTGTTTTTTTATCAACTGGCACTGGGAACTTTTCGACTGCCCTCGTCTTCTCATCACTTGGTCTTATCGTATTCTTTTCTATTATATACCCCAGAAAATTAACCTTTGGTCGTATCAGCTGACACTTTCTCCAATTTATACGTAGCCCATTCATTTCCGCTATCTTCAGTACTTTTCTCAACTTTAACAAACTCTCTTCTATATCTTGACTACAAATAATAACGTCATCCATATAGACTGCTGCTTCATTATTCTTTACCAAATCTCTCAACACAGCCATTATAAATCTGGTAAACACCGCTGGAGAATTTGAAATTCCAAATGGTACATATAAAAATTCGAACTGACCATTCTGAGTCACAAAAGACGTATATTTTTGAGACTCGACTTCTACAGGCACATGGAAAAAACCATTCGTTAAATCCAACGTGGTGAAATACTTTGCACCCTGCAGTTTCTCCAACACTGTATCCATATGTGACATTGGAAAGTTATCGCGAACTATTTTCTCATTCAGCTTTCGGTAATCACAGCATAGTCTCTTGCTACCGTTCTTTTTCGGTACCAACACTACTGGTGATGCATACTCCGATGTACTTGGCTTTATAATCTTCTGAGCCAGCCACTCTTCCACTTGCTTGTCCACGATTTCCTGTTCACACAACGGTAATCGTCTCGGATGCTGGAAAACTGGTATCTCATCCACTAACACAATTTTCATTTTTATCGGCGCATCTACATTTCTCTGAGGTTGGTACTTTCCTACCATACCCCTAACCTCTCTAGCATGTATTTCACTGAGATGACCAACATCAATTGAAAACTCCTTCTCAACTTCGTCAATACTTGACATGCAAATGCCTTTATATTCATTAAACAATTCCACGCATGAGGACGATGCTACCTGATCAAGTTTCTCATCTTTATCCTCGCCACAAACTCTACGAACAAATCTTGTTCCTGTCTTAGAAACTTGCATGTCCACATGATCCAGAATAGTCCTTCCTAAAATGGCTTCAAAACCAATATCCTCGTCTGGAATGACATGAAATTCTACCTCCATTCCAATCTCATCGATTTTCACTGGTATCGAAAAGCTACCAAAAGTTACAACTTGACTATCTCCAATACCTGTTAAACATTTCTCCTGGCCGATCAGTTCAAGATTTCCAAATTTCAAAAATACCCTCCTGCGAATTAAACACAAATCTGCTCCAGTATCAATCAAACCTTGGAATACCAAATTCGCGTACTTAATATCCTTTAATTCCAAACCTGATGGAGTGAAAATACCTGACGGCTTATTGACGACTTCCTTATCTCGAATAATGTTCGTATTCGATCTCTTTTCTTGTCTGGTTTCGACCTTGACATTACAGCTTGCAGCACGGTGTCCTGGTTGGCCACATTTGAAACAACAAAAATCATTTTTGGGACAATTTTTCCTCAATTGCGATTTGTCTCCACACTTAAAACATTTCCTTAAATTCTCTGCCATCGACCCTTTCACCGAACTCTCACTTTTATTACTCAGCGGCCAATTCTTACTCATCGGCTTGGATCCGCCTCTAGCTTTCTGGTAAACATCGATCTGAAATTTAAGCTCCTTTAAGTTTCTAGCTTGGTACAGCATTGCCTTACTTGCCCTAGCGTCTGGTATACCATCCACAAAATATTCGATTAAACTCTCATCATCTAGTTTAATTGGCTTGGCTATCTCCATTAACGCATACAAAAACTCATGCAACGACTCTCCTTTTTTCTGCTGGCGCTTTTGCAACATTCTATGTACTTCTACGGACGACAGTTTAACACTAAACTCATCCAACAGAGCTGCCTTCAACGAATTCCAGTTACGAATATCACGCAAACTACGAACGAAAGTTTTTGCTGCACCAAATAACAACTGCTTGGCATAAATGAATAATTGTAATTGACTCCATTGAACAGTAGCTGCGCATTCTTCTAATTCCTCTATCCATTGATTGATGTCGGGGTTATTAGAACCAGAAAATTGTGACACACTACCTTCCACGTCTTTAAGCGTAAACCAAGATTTATACTCTGCCTGTCGCGTACCTGGTTGAACTGCTACGGTATCATCCACTGCTGTTACTACGGACTCATTCTCTGACTCTTCTTCATCCTCAACTGGAAAGCCGTGATGTATTAATAGTCTATCTTGCAAATCGCGCTTTCGTCCCGTCGTCTGCAACGCAAGCTCTCTTAACTTCTCTCGCAAATCTGCGACTCTCAGTGTCATTATCTCTTCAACTTGCATCGTGACGATTTAAATACAAAATAATTGATATTAGCTTATATCTAAGAAAATGTAATTAAATCAACTTAAACAACCTTATTACTGCTGGCCTGTTAACAATTTTCCAGTTAACATCGATTTCGAAAACGCCTTTAAAGTCGTCACTGTTAACGATCGCTTCTCTGTGAGCACCTTACTATGGGTTTACCCTTGTTAACTCTCGCTTCTGCGCAGAACTTTCCAGACTCAAAATTTGACGCACACACACCACCACATCCAGATCTCGCTTGCCTGTCGATGTCGCTGTTGCCGTCCTCTCTTTGTTGCCTTGCCTTGCTCTCGCTGTTCGCCGTTAACTCGTTGTCGCTTCCCGAATCGTCGCTGCTTCTGCTGTTACAAAATGGTCGTCTCCTTGCTGCTTGTCTCTTCTTGTAGTTGTAGTCTCCGTCCGACGCAGTGCAACACAACAACAATCAATGTTCTTTGATTCTTGCTGTTTGCTGCCGTCGTTTTGTCGCTTCTGCTTCCTTTGGAACGAACGCACTCAGATTGTCGTCTCTGTGCCGCTTGTCTCCTTGTAGCTCTAGCCTCTCAGACGCAATGCACAACAACAACAACGAAGGTTTTGATTCTTGCTGTGTTTGCTGCCGTCTGCCGTCGTTTTGTCGCTTCTGCTCTCTTTGGAACGAACGCGCTCAGATTGTCGTCTCTGTGCCGCTTGTCTCCTTGTAGCTCTAGCCTCTCAGACGCAATGCACAACAACAACAACGAAGGTTTTGATTCTTGCTGTGTTTGCTGCCGTCTGCCGTAGTTTTGTCGCTTCTGCTCTCTTTGGAAAGAACGCGCTCAGATTGTCGTCTCTGTGCCGCTTGTCTCCTTGTAGCTCTAGCCTCGTGTTCGCCAAAATTTACAAATACACGCACAAATCTCACTTGCAAATGTTGTTGTCTTGGGCTTATTTTCGGACGAGCCCCCAATTTGTAGTAGTTTAAGTTGCTTGATGGCAACGAGTAACATTTATTTGATAAGTATGTTGGACTTAAAATTATAACAGCTCCAAGTTTTACAAGTATGTTTGTGAATAATTATATGCGTGTACGTCTGATGCGTGGCTGAACTGACAACTGACTGATCTCTCTCTCTTGCTATCGGCTCTCTCAGAGACGATTACTGCTCTATCCCGACGACACGACGAAAACACGACCGCTTCGTGTCTCTCTCTTTCCTTCGTTTCCTACATGTATATATATCGCACTAATCGAGGCTAAGCTGCAAATAAACATTAGACGCCGTGGTTGAAATCCCTCCTGAGGAACCGCCACGTAAAATAAAGCTGAGAGATCAGATTCATTCTGCTGATATGCCACCGCCAACTCCACCCACCCCCAATACACACACCCCGCCTATTGTTATAAGAACAATCAAGTGCCTCTATAACAATCCGTTCGCTGCCAGTCGGCTATCTGGAGCTACTGATTATACTTTTGCGCGGAACTTAGGCACCTTATATTTCATCTTGAATCAGTATCGGATCACCGCAAAATTATATATCTGCTATAGGAAACATCAGCCAGAACTATAATTTGTACTGGATCGTGCTTTAATATCACTATACGCTCATACATAAGTACCAAATATAGATGGTTGGGTATGTTGCGTGGGGAGCCCAACATCCATTTTGACAGATACAGATTTATTGGTCATCTGACTTTAGGAGCACATGCATGCAGGATACTTCCAATTCTAGAAATCCAATATATCTATGTTAAATTCCACTTACAAGAGTATTTCATTTTCGGCGTAAGGCTTCATTTCAGGGGCATTTTTCTATTTATTGAATGGCATTATTTGGCATTACCTACCAAAATAATTGAATGGGCGTAAATCGCCTGGAGAGCATCTAATCTGGCTCTTAACACACATCATCGTACTCATCACGCCGAAAACACATGTAGGTAGGTTTCTAAACTGTGACAAAATTCCTATTCCAACGGTCACATGGCGGTCATGGCGTCCTCATTGATGTTCATCGTGTGGAGGAGCATCGAACGGGCAGTGGACACATTCAACCAGGTAGCAGCGAAGTGGAGCGGCTGGCCTGCTGATAATCGCCTATCGTTTGATATGGGTTGAACATTTCAAGTGTTTCACTGGGGAGAATCCGCTTTGCACCCGGTTCCTTGTTTTGTGTTAATGCAATAGAGATGTTTTTCCCTAGAAAACATTCTATTTTGTTTCAAGTATGGCACTGCACATACACACAAGCCATGGTTCGACGATAATTTACAGATAATTTCCACTCATCATATCCTCAGAATGGATTAGTGCTTTGGGTACATTCAAGTCTTTATTACGTCGCATACAAAAGTGTTTACAGTTTCAGTTTAGCCGCATTTATGGCATAGCTGCAGGATGATCGAAATGGTGTTATATAACGAAACGGCTGGGTGCAGTGATCCATATGGATTTCTACTTCTTACGCTCTGCCTCCTCCATGGCGCGCATCATTTTGGCATCATGCTTCTCGTGATGCTCCCTTATGGCACGCTGGAGCTCCTCGCGATGACCTGCAGCGGTGTGCCTGAAAGGAGCGAGTGGAATCAATGAGATGTGTCCCAAAGGAACGCAACGGAGTGGAGACAATGTGCTACCTTGTCCGTTTTGCTTGTTAAAATGCTTGATGAGGCGACGCTTCTTGGAGGACTCCGGAAGGCTCTGAATGTGCGCGTACAGCTGCGCCAGTGCAGTGTCCGTGTAATTGCTGTTGTTTGCCGCTGCCGTGGCGGCACGATCTACAAAAGTGTACACCGTGTTGACCGTCGAGTCGTCCGAGATGGATTCTTCAAGGGTTTGCTCCGGTGACATGGTTTTTTGCGTTTGCACTCAAGAAAGTATGCCCGAATATCGGTGGCTAGCTTTCCGGGAACTTCGAAGATTTCCAGACCCTGCTGAATCATGTAGGACACAATGCTGGACATCTTCTTCGCCGTATAGTGGAGCGCCTCAGGCGGCATTTGCCTGGGGCAAATCAGGTGCGGTGTAAACAAGATGGCCAAATTCTCCGCGGACATCTTGTTGCTCTCCTCACGCGCTGCCACCGAATGGAGCATTTTAATAATGTGCTGCAGTAACTCGCGATGCTCTTCGGGGAGCAGGAGAAGGAGCAGCTGCACCGAGTTGAGAAGATGTTGTTGGCGCTCTGCGGTAGCCGCCACCTGACCCCCCATTAATGCCTGGCTAAGCGGCGCTATCTGAAGATGTGCTGGATAGTGGGCGTCTGTAAGCAAAGGCTCTGGCAGCTCGGCCAGAAAGCTCTTAAAAACAGTGGCACAGTCGTGAGCCGAGAATCCTGTCAGTTCCAAATCCAAGGGCTGGTCGTGCTGTATGTGCATTCGTAGCTCGTTCTGCCTGGAAACGGCTCCTGTCTTGCGAAATAGTCCCTCCTGGGTGAGATCTGCAGAATAGCATTTCCGCATTTAGAATAATTCAATTTTCCGGACTCTCCCTGTCACTTACTCTTCTCCAGCATAAGAAACTCTTTGAGCTCCTCCAGGTGCATCAGAAAGCCTGCATCAATTTGTTGCTGCAGCGTTTCAGTGGGACTGTTGCCTGCCGACTTACTGCCTGCCCCAGCCGTGCAGCCTGTGGCAGGTCCGCGATTCTTCTTGGAGAGGCGATTCCACTTCTTTATCTTGCCCTTATCTTCGTAGACGATTTCATGGTACGGCATGTCAAACCTGCAACCCATAAATCGGTAAGCACTATATTTCGATGGGATGGCAGAGTCGCTCGTGGCAACTTACTCGTCGGTGTTTAGTTCCAGCTCGAAGGAGAGGTGCATGCGCACCAGAGACTTGTATTTTTCATAATTGCTGTTGCGCATGCGTGTCGCTAGGTCGCGGTCATTAAATTCATTGATGTTGGCGTATTCCATGTCCATTGTTATACGCAAGGGCGTATACAGGGCGACAGCAGTAGCCAAAGCAACAAAACAACAACAGCACAGCACAAACGAAAAGGACTTCCGTAGATTCGAATCCCAGCACTCACACGCTCACTTTAACAAATATTACTTTTCTAAAAGTACAATATAGAAGGTTTGTGGCCTGACAGCATATTTGTTGATAGCTTTGCTGGTGGAATTTATTTGCGGAAAATTGGGCGAGACGCGCTGCAAAAATTGAAATATTGAACTGGCAGAGCTGTCACTGGCGTCCAAAGAACATTTTGTGCGAAAACGCCATGTCAATGTTAAAGAATTATAAGCTGTACACTAATGCTTCTTTATTTACAGCTGAAATTAGTTAGTAAATCTCTTAAAGAACTCGAAATTACAAATTTCGGACCAGCCGATTGAGGCGCCCATACACATGACGCCAAAGCTGGCCGATAAACCGGCTATATACTGTGGTAGGACCGATCCCTTGGACATGTTGTGTTCTGTTCTGTTCTCCGTGATGCAAAAAATGGAACTGAAACTGACACGCAGACCGTTATTTGGCTTGACAAATTGCCCTGCATGAGATAACCAAAGCGTCGACGCTGGCGTACAACTGGCACGCTGGCAGAGGGGGAAATACTTGAAGTTGGAGAGAGTCGTAAATCAGATTCTACAGTTTCCCTTTAGAACGGCGGCGGAGGCAGAGGTGTGGAAAGCGCGCTTAAACGTAAGCAAAAGTCCCCAAAAAGCAATCGGAATCTGAAACAGCTAATTAAATGACTGCTGATATGCCACCCTGAAGGGGCTGATGCCGCCAGAGGCTTCCATGGGAATCCTCGTCGCTACCAACCGGTACGACGAGTTGGTCATGGCCCTGGCTGGAGAAAAGGTGCGCCTGGAGGAGAGGGCAAGGATGCCGCCTCCACCGAGACCCGCTGCTGCTGCCCACACGGGCACCACCGTGCGTATGCGACAGCCTTCCCAGGCCTGCCCGCACCGAGCGCCGTCGCTGCACCGATCCAAGGCCTAGGGATACCTGGTCTGCTCTAATAAGGAGCAAGAACCCGGAGGAGACCAGCAAGGAGCTTGTGGAGCGAGTAACGAAGACCGTGGTGCCGGCACTTGGAGTCCGCGTCCACGAGGTTCGCGAGCTGAAGAGCGGAGGAGCGATTATTCGCACCCCTTCAGTGAGCGAACTGAGGAAGGTAGTGGCCAGCAGCAAATTCACCGAAGCAGGACTGGTGGTCAAGAAGAGGCCGGAGACCAAGCCTCAGGTCGTGGTGTATGACGTGGACACGTCGATCACACCTGAAGAGTTCATGGAGGAGCTCTTCGCGAAGAACCTGGAGGAGACCATGACTGCCGCGGAGTTTAAAAAGTCGGTTCACCTGGGCAGTAAACCCTGGTCGGTCACCGACGGCGCCACGATCAACGTGACGCTAGAGGTCGACGCGAAGGCAAAGGAGGCGTTGCACGAATGCGTGTACATAAAGTGGTTTAGATGCCGCTGCCGCTCCTTGGTCCGAACATACGCCTGCCACAGATGTGCAGGCTTTGACCACAAGGTGTCGCAATGTCGCCTAAAGGAGAACGTGTGCCACCGGTGTGGACAGAACGGCCACAACGTTGCACGGTCTCCCAACCCCGTGGACTGCCGCAACTGCCGCTTCAAGGGGTACCCTGCAGCACATTCCATGCTGTCAGCGGCGTGCCCGATCTACGCAGCGGTACTGGCGAGGGTGCAAGCTAGACATTAATGTTTAGCTTCATCCAAGCTAATTGTGGCCGTGGCCGAGCGGCTGTGATGGAACTCGGAGCCATCATGCGCAGCTCTGGCCGTCAGTTCGCACTGGTCCAGGAGCCGTACGTCGATGGAGCAGGGCGGATTACCGGCCTTCCTTCTGGAATGCGAGTATTCCAGGACCGCCGAGGAAAAGCTGCTATCATCGTCGACGAACCGGACGCCATCTGCATGCCAATGGAGACCCTTACCACGGATTTTGGAGTATGCGTCAGAGTTACGGGAAGATTCAGCTCAATCTTCCTATGCTCCGTGCATAGATCACCGAGATGATCCATGGGGGCACGTCTACAGGATTTGCCGAGGCGAGGAGATTGGATGCCTTCGAACGGATGGTAGGCTGGTCGCAACATGGCGCGACTGTGCGGGTGTGCTCGTTCGCAACTTCTTTCCTGTTGCGGAGTCGAATGCACACATTGCCATCCCGATCGAGGCTCCACCGGCCCTCGAAGCTTTCGAGGTTGATGCATGCGTCGCCAGGTTGAAGAGCAGACGCTCTCCCGGCATGGACGGCATCACAGGTGCCTTTTGCAAGGCATTGTGGCGTGCCATCCCTCAGCACATGACAGCGATGTATTCCCGCTGCCTGGAGACAGGGTATTTCCCAACGGAATGGAAGCATCCTAGGGTGGTTCCACTTCTGAAGGGACCCGATAAGGACCGGACCGATCCTACCTCATATCGGGGTATCTGTCTGTTGCCAGTGCTGGGCAAAGTGCTTGAGGGCATCATGGTGAATCGTCTGAAGGACACCATTCCGGATGGCTGCAGATGGCAATTTGGCTTTCGCCAAGGACGTTGTGTGGAGGATGCTTGGAAACACGTCGTGAGTACTGTTTCGGCCAGCCGGTCGAAATACGTGCTCGGAGTCTTCGTGGACTTCAAGGGAGCCTTCGACAACGTCGAGTGGAATGCTGCACTACGCCGCCTCCTTGAGCTGGGATGCCGAGAAGCAAGCTTGTGGCGAAGTTTCTTCTCCGGCCGGAGTGCGAGCATCGTCAGTAGGCATGGAGTAGCCACTGTTCCGGTGACACGAGGTTGCCCGCAGGGGTCCATAAGTGGTCCCTTTATATGGAACATCTTAATGGACGTGTTGCTCCAGCGCTTAGAGCCCCTTGGTGCGCTCAGCGCGTATGCTGACGACTTGCTCCTCCTCATCGAAGGGAATGCCCGATCAGAGCTCGAACAAAAGGGAGGTGAGTTAATGTCCATCGTAGGCGCTTGGGGAGTTGAAGTCGGCGTTGCCGTTTCAACTAGCAAGACGGCAATCATGCTGCTCAAAGGCATACTTAGACGGCCGCCAGTGGTACGGTTTGCTGGAGCAAGCCTGCCATATAAGCGCAAGTATCGGTACCTGGGCATCACGGTCGGCGAGCGGTTGAGTTTTCTCCCGCACATCACGGGCTTGCGTGATAAGCTGACCGGAGTCGTAGGGGCATTGTCGCGCGTACTGCGGGTTGACTGGGGACTCAGTCCCCGCGCAAAGCGGACAATATATGCCGGACTCATGGTGCCCTGCGCACTATTTGGTGCCTCGGTTTGGTCTGTCGTGACGACGACGCAAGTGGTTGCCAGGAGGCATCTGCTTGCGTGCCAAAGGATCATCCTGATTGGATGCCTACCGGTATGCCGAACAGTGTCCACCATGGCGCTGCAAGTACTAGCTGGAGCCCCCCCGTTTGATCTGGTTGCCAGACGCCTGGCAATCAGCTTCAAACTAAAGCGTGACTACCCGCTGGAGGAGAGCGATTGGCTGTACGGCGAAGATTTGGCAAATCTTAGCTGGAAGCAGAAGATGGCGCGACTAGACGAAGGCCTGTTGTGCGAGTGGCAACGCAGATGGGATGATGGTGACTCCCCAGGTCGGGTGACGCACCGCTTCATCCCGAACGCAGGCTTCGTTTACAGCGAACAAAGGTTTGGCTTCACGCTGCGCGCTGGGTTCCTGCTGACGGGCCACGGATCGCTCAATGCATTTCTGCATGGAAGAAGCCTTAGCGACACGCCAGCATGTCTATGCGGCGCAGAACGCGAGGATTGGCAGCACTTCCTATGTGCTTGTCCCCTCTATGCAGACTTGCGAGACCTCGATGGACTTGGAGTGCAGTACACGGATGGCGACTGGACCTTCTCCGATGTGACGGCTTCTCAGGAGAGAATGCGGACTCTCGACGGGTTCGCCGGACTGGCGTTCTCCAGGCGACAGCAGCTGCTGAACGCGCAAGCGGCGCACGGGCTGGGTGGATTCCCTATCCAGGCCGGTCGGGGCTAAAAGGGAGGATCGAGCTGAGTCCTTAAGATCGGTACCACGGGTTGTGCAGTTCCAAGGCTGCACATTGAGGTCGGCCCCCTAGTGGGAGTATCGTGGTGGCTGTGGTTGATACCCAAACGTTACGCGGGGATAGCCGCTAGGCTCCTCGTGGAGTTGCGCTCTCAACCGGGTGCCGAGACCCATAGATCGGAAGACGTGTTAGATACACCTCGCCCCTCACCAAGGGGATTGTATGCCCGACCAGGATACTTTCAATTGGTACCGGAAGAGTCGCTATGTACATAGCTATAGCTTCTTTTTAGGGGCGCTAACTGGCGCATCGTACCAGGTTCCTGCGTATGTAGCGGTGGTGCGTGATGGCGTGATATATGTATATATATCGCACTAATCGAGGCTAAGCTGCAAATAAACATTAGACGCCGTGGTTGAAATCCCTCCCTGAGGAACCGCCACGTAAAATAAAGCTGAGAGATCAGATTCATTCTGCTGATATGCCACCGCCAACTCCACCCACCCCCAATACACACACCCCGCCTATTGTTATAAGAACAATCAAGTGCCTCTATAACAATCCGTTCGCTGCCAGTCGGCTATCTGGAGCTACTGATTATACTTTTGCGCGGAACTTAGGCACCTTATATTTCATCTTGAATCAGTATCGGATCACCGCAAAATTATATATCTGCTATAGGAAACATCAGCCAGAACTATAATTTGTACTGGATCGTGCTTTAATATCACTATACGCTCATACATAAGTACCAAATATAGATGGTTGGGTATGTTGCGTGGGGAGCCCAACATCCATTTTGACAGATACAGATTTATTGGTCATCTGACTTTAGGAGCACATGCATGCAGGATACTTCCAATTCTAGAAATCCAATATATCTATGTTAAATTCCACTTACAAGAGTATTTCATTTTCGGCGTAAGGCTTCATTTCCGGGGCATTTTTCTATTTATTGAATGGCATTATTTGGCATTACCTACCAAAATAATTGAATGGGCGTAAATCGCCTGGAGAGCATCTAATCTAATCTTAACACACATCATCGTACTCATCACGCCGAAAACACATGTAGGTAGGTTTCTAAACTGTGACAAAATTTTTATTCCAACGGTCACATGGCGGTCATGGCGTCCTCATTGATGTTCATCGTGTGGAGGAGCATCGAACGGGCAGTGGACACATTCAACCAGGTAGCAGCGAAGTGGAGCGGCTGGCCTGCTGATAATCGCCTATCGTTTGATATGGGTTGAACATTTCAAGTGTTTCACTGGGGAGAATCCGCTTTGCACCCGGTTCCTTGTTTTGTGTTAATGCAATAGAGATGTTTTGCCCTAGAAAACATTCTATTTTGTTTCAAGTATGGCACTGCACATACACACAAGCCATGGTTCGACGATAATTTACAGATAATTTCCACTCATCATATCCTCAGAATGGATTAGTGCTTTGGGTACATTCAAGTCTTTATTACGTCGCATACAAAAGTGTTTACAGTTTCAGTTTAGCCGCATTTATGGCATAGCTGCAGGATGATCGAAATGGTGTTATATAACGAAACGGCTGGGTGCAGTGATCCATATGGATTTCTACTTCTTACGCTCTGCCTCCTCCATGGCGCGCATCATTTTGGCATCATGCTTCTCGTGATGCTCCCTTATGGCACGCTGGAGCTCCTCGCGATGACCTGCAGCGGTGTGCCTGAAAGGAGCGAGTGGAATCAATGAGCTGTGTCCCAAAGGAACGCAATGGAGTGGAGACAATGTGCTACCTTGTCCGTTTTGCTTGTTAAACTGCTTGATGAGGCGACGGTTCTTGGAGGACTCCGGAAGGCTCTGAATGTGCGCGTACAGCTGCGCCAGTGCAGTGTCCGTATAATTGCTGTTGTTTGCCGCTGCCGTGGCGGCACGATCTACAAAAGTGTACACCGTGTTGACCGTCGAGTCGTCCGATATGGATTCTTCAAGGGTTTGCTCCGGTGACATGGTTTTTTTGCGTTTGCGCTCAAGAAAGTACGCCCGAATATCGGTGGCTAGCTTTCCGGGAACTTCGAAGATTTCCAGACCCTGCTGAATCATGTAGGACACAATGCTGGACATCTTCTTCGCAAATCAGGTGCGGTGTAAACAAGATGGCCAAATTCTCCGCGGACATCTTGTTGCTCTCCTCACGCGCTGCCACCGAATGGAGCATTTTAATAATGTGCTGCAGTAACTCGCGATGCTCTTCGGGGAGCAGGAGAAGAAGCAGCTGCACCGAGTTGAGAAGATGTTGTTGGCGCTCTGCGGTAGCCGCCACCTGACCCCCCATTAATGCCTGGCTAAGCGGCGCTATCTGAAGATGTGCTGGATAGTGGTCGTCTGTAAGCAAAGGCTCTGGCAGCTCGGCCAGAAAGCTCTTAAAAACAGTGGCACAGTCGTGAGCCGAGAATCCTGTCAGTTCCAAATCCAAGGGCTGGTCGTGCTGTATGTGCATTCGTAGCTCGTTCTGCCTGGAAACGGCTCCTGTCTTGCGAAATAGTCCCTCCTGGGTGAGATCTGCAGAATAGCATTTCCGCATTTAGAATAATTCAATTTTCCGGACTCTCCCTGTCACTTACTCTTCTCCAGCATAAGAAACTCTTTGATCTCCTCCAGGTGCATCAGAAAGCCTGCATCAATTTGTTGCTGCAGCGTTTCAGTCGGACTGTTGCCCGCCGACTAACTGCCTGCCCCAGCCGTGCAGCCTGTGGCAGGTCCGCGATTCTTCTTGGAGAGGCGATTCCACTTCTTTTTCTTGCCCTTATCTTCGTAGACGATTTCATGGCACGGCATGTCGAACCTGCAACCCATAAATCGGTAAGCACTATATTTCGATGGGATGGCAGCGTCGCTCGTGGCAAACTTACTCGTCGGTGTTTAGTTCCAGCTCGAAGGAGATGTGCATGCGCACCAGAGACTTGTATTTTTCATAATTGCTGTTGCGCATGCGTGTCGCTAGGTCGCGGTCATTAAAATCATTGATGTTGGCGTATTCCATGTCCATTGTTATACGCAAGGGCGTTTACAGGGCGACAGCAGTAGCCAAAGCAACAAAACAACAACAGCACAGCACAAACGAAAAGGACTTCCGTAGATTCGAATCCCAGCACTCACACGCTCACTTTAACATATATTACTTTTCTAAAAGTACAATATAGAAGGTTTGTGGCCTGACAGCATATTTGTTGATAGCTTTGCTGGTGGAATTTAATTGCGGAAAATTGGGCGAGACGCGCTGCAAAAATTGAAATATTGAACTGGCAGAGCTGTCACTGGCGTCCAAAGAACATTTTGTGCGAAAACGCCATGTCAATGTTAAAGAATTATAAGCTGTACACTAATGCTTCTTTATTTACAGCTGAAATTAGTTAGTAAATCTCTTAAAGAACTCGAAATTACAAATTTCGGACCAGCCGATTGAGGCGGCCATACACATGGCGCCAAAGCTGGCCGATAAACCGGCTATATACTGTGGTAGGACCGATCCCTTGGACATGTTGTGTTCTGTTCTGTTCTCCGTGATGCAAAAAATGGAACTGAAACTGACACGCAGACCGTTATTTGGCTTGACAAATTGCCCTGCATGAGATAACCAAAGCGTCGACGCTGGCGTACAACTGGCACGCTGGCAGAGGGGGAAATACTTGAAGTTGGAGAGAGTCGTAAATCAGATTCTACAGTTTCCCTTTAGAACGGCGGCGGAGGCAGAGGTGTGGAAAGCGCGCTTTAACGTAAGCAAAAGTCCCCAAAAAGCAATCGGAATCTGAAACAGCTAATTAAATGACTGCTGATATGCCACCGCCACCTCCACCCACCCTTAATACTCACACCCCGCCTATTGTTATAAGAACAATCAAGTGCCTCTATAGCAATCCGTTCGCTGCCAGTCGGCTATCTACTGATTATACTTTTGCGCGGAACTTAGGCACTTTATATTTCATCTTGCTACGCTACGAAAATGGTATTTATTACACACAGATTGAATCAGTATCGGATCACCGCAAAATTATATATCTGCTATAGGAAACATCAGCCAGAACTATAATTTGTACTGATCGTGC
The DNA here is from genome assembly GCF_003369915.1 of Drosophila miranda. Taxonomy (NCBI): domain Eukaryota; kingdom Metazoa; phylum Arthropoda; class Insecta; order Diptera; family Drosophilidae; genus Drosophila; species Drosophila miranda. The sequence continues at coordinate 9,375,315 of NW_022881625.1, read as the reverse complement.
TTTAATATCATATACGCTCATACATAAGTACCAAATTATGAGAAATAGTTCCTGGGTGAGATCTGCAGAATAGCATTTCCGCATTTAGAATATATTCAATTTATCCGGACTCTCCCTGTCACTTACTCTTCTCCAGCATAAGAAACTCTTTGAGCTCCTCCAGGTGCATCAGAAAGCCTGCATCAATTTGTTGCTGCAGCGTTTCAGTGGGACTGTTGCCTGCCGACTTACTGCCTGCCCCAGCCGTGCAGCCTGTGGCAGGTCCGCGATTCTTCTTGGAGAGGCGATTCCACTTCTTTATCTTGCCCTTATCTTCGTAGACGATTTCATGGTACGGCATGTCGAACCTGCAACCCATAAATCGGTAAGCACTATATTTCGATGGGATGGCAGCGTCGCTCGTGGCAACTTACTCGTCGGTGTTTAGTTCCAGCTCGAAGGAGGTGCATGCGCACCAGAGACTTGTATTTTTCATAATTGCTGTTGCGCATGCGTGTCGCTAGGTCGCGGTCATTAAATTCATTGATGTTGGCGTATTCCATGTCCATTGTTATACGAAAGGGCGTATACAGGGCGACAGCAGTAGCCAAAGCAACAAAACAACAACAGCACAGCACAAACGAAAAGGACTTCCGTAGATTCGAATCCCAGCACTCACACGCTCACTTTAACAAATATTACTTTTCTAAAAGTACAATATAGAAGGTTTGTGGCCTGACAGCATATTTGTTGATAGCTTTGCTGGTGGAATTTATTTGCGGAAAATTGGGCGAGACGCGCTGCAAAAATTGAAATATTGAACTGGCAGAGCTGTCACTGGCGTCCAAAGAACATTTTGTGCGAAAACGCCATGTCAATGTTAAAGAATTATAAGCTGTACACTAATGCTTCTTTATTTACAGCTGAAATTAGTTAGTAAATCTCTTAAAGAACTCGAAATTACAAATTTCGGACCAGCCGATTGAGGCGCCCATACACATGGCGCCAAAGCTGGCCGATAAACCGGCTATATACTGTGGTAGGACCGATCCCTTGGACATGTTGTGTTCTGTTCTGTTCTCCGTGATGCAAAAAATGGAACTGAAACTGACACGCAGACCGTTATTTGGCTTGACAAATTGCCCTGCATGAGATAACCAAAGCGTCGACGCTGGCGTACAACTGGCACGCTGGCAGAGGGGGAAATACTTGAAGTTGGAGAGAGTCGTAGATCAGATTCTACAGTTTCCCTTTAGAACGACGGCGGAGGCAGAGGTGTGGAAAGCGCGCTTTAACGTAAGCAAAAGTCCCCAAAAAGCAATCGGAATCTGAAACAGCTAATTAAATGACTGCTGATATGCCACCGCCACCTCCACCCACCCCCAATACACACACCCCGCCTATTGTTATAAGAACAATCAAGTGCCTCTATAACAATCCGTTCGCTGCCAGTCGGCTATCTGGAGCTACTGATTATACTTTTGCGCGGAACTTAGGCACTTTATATTTCATCTTGAATCAGTATCGGATCACCGCAAAATTATATATCTGCTATAGGAAACATCAGCCAGAACTATAATTTGTACTGGATCGTGCTTTAATATCACTATACGCTCATACATAAGTACCAAATATAGATGGTTGGGTATGTTGCGTGGGGAGCCCAACATCCATTTTAAAAGATACAGATTTATTGGTCATCTGACTTTAGGAGCACATGCATGCAGGATACTTCCAATTCTAGAAATCCAATATATCTATGTGGAATTCCACTTACAAGAGTATTTCATTTTCGGCGTAAGGCTTCATTTCCGGGGCATTTTTCTATTTATTGCATCGTGTGAAAGTAGATAATAGCATTACCTACCAAAATAATTGAATGGGCGTAAATCGGCTGGAGAGCATCTAATCTGGCTCTTAACACACATCATCGTACTCATCACGCCGAAAACACATGTAGGTAGGTTTCTAAACTGTGACAAAATTCCTATTCCAACGGTCACATGGCGGTCAAGTTATCAGGAAAGTGGCGTCCTCATTGATGTTGATCGTTTGGATTTGAATTTGTATACGCGTGTGGAGGAGCATCGAACGGGCAGTGGACACATTCAACCAGGTGGCAGCGAAGTGGAGCGGCTGGCCTGCTGATAATCGTCTATCGTTTGATATGGGTTGAACATTTCAAGTGTTCCACTGGGGAGAATCCGCTTTGCACCCGGTTCCTTGTTTTGTGTTAATGCAATAGAGGTGTTTTTCCCTAGATAACATTCTATTTTGTTTCAAGTATGGCACTGCACATACACACAAGCCATGGTTCGACGATAATTTACAGATAATTTCCACTCATCATATCCTCAGAATGGATTAGTGCTTTGGGTACATTCAAGTCTTTATTACGTCGCATACAAAAGTGTTTACAGTTTCAGTTTAGCCGCATTTATGGCATAGCTGCAGGATGATCGAAATGGTGTTATATAACGAAACGGCTGGGTGCAGTGATCCATATGGATTTCTACTTCTTACGCTCTGCCTCCTCCATGGCGCGCATCATTTTGGCATCATGCTTCTCCCTTATGGCACGCTGGAGCTCCTCGCGATGACCTGCAGCGGTGTGACTGAAAGGAGCGAGTGGAATCAATGAGCTGTGTCCCAAAGGAACGCAACGGAGTGGAGACAATGTGCTACCTTGTCCGTTTTGCTTGTTAAACTGCTTGATGAGGCGACGCTTCTTGGAGGACTCCGGAAGGCTCTGAATGTGCGCGTACAGCTGCGCCAGTGCAGTGTCCGTGTAATTGCTGTTGTTTGCCGCTGCCGTGGCGGCACGATCTACAAAAGTGTACACCGTGTTGACCGTCGAGTCGTCCGAGATGGATTCTTCAAGGGTTTGCTCCGGTGACATGGTTTTTTGCGTTTGCACTCAAGAAAGTATGCCCGAATATCGGTGGCTAGCTTTCCGGGAACTTCGAAGATTTCCAGACCCTGCTGAATCATGTAGGACACAATGCTGGACATCTTCTTCGCCGTATAGTGGAGCGCCTCAGGCGGCATTTGCCTGGGGCAAATCAGGTGCGGTGTAAACAAGATGGCCAAATTCTCCGCGGACATCTTGTTGCTCTCCTCACGCGCTGCCACCGAATGGAGCATTTTAATAATGTGCTGCAGTAACTCGCGATGCTCTTCGGGGAGCAGGAGAAGGAGCAGCTGCACCGAGTTGAGAAGATGTTGTTGGCGCTCTGCGGTAGCCGCCACCTGACCCCCCATTAATGCCTGGCTAAGCGGCGCTATCTGAAGATGTGCTGGATAGTGGGCGTCTGTAAGCAAAGGCTCTGGCAGCTCGGCCAGAAAGCTCTTAAAAACAGTGGCACAGTCGTGAGCCGAGAATCCTGTCAGTTCCAAATCCAAGGGCTGGTCGTGCTGTATGTGCATTCGTAGCTCGTTCTGCCTGGAAACGGCTCCTGTCTTGCGAAATAGTCCCTCCTGGGTGAGATCTGCAGAATAGCATTTCCGCATTTAGAATAATTCAATTTTCCGGACTCTCCCTGTCACTTACTCTTCTCCAGCATAAGAAACTCTTTGAGCTCCTCCAGGTGCATCAGAAAGCCTGCATCAATTTGTTGCTGCAGCGTTTCAGTGGGACTGTTGCCTGCCGACTTACTGCCTGCCCCAGCCGTGCAGCCTGTGGCAGGTCCGCGATTCTTCTTGGAGAGGCGATTCCACTTCTTTATCTTGCCCTTATCTTCGTAGACGATTTCATGGTACGGCATGTCGAACCTGCAACCCATAAATCGGTAAGCACTATATTTCGATGGGATGGCAGCGTCGCTCGTGGCAACTTACTCGTCGGTGTTTAGTTCCAGCTCGAAGGAGAGGTGCATGCGCACCAGAGACTTGTATTTTTCATAATTGCTGTTGCGCATGCGTGTCGCTAGGTCGCGGTCATTAAATTCATTGATGTTGGCGTATTCCATGTCCATTGTTATACGAAAGGGCGTATACAGGGCGACAGCAGTAGCCAAAGCAACAAAACAACAACAGCACAGCACAAACGAAAAGGACTTCCGTAGATTCGAATCCCAGCACTCACACGCTCACTTTAACAAATATTACTTTTCTAAAAGTACAATATAGAAGGTTTGTGGCCTGACAGCATATTTGTTGATAGCTTTGCTGGTGGAATTTATTTGCGGAAAATTGGGCGAGACGCGCTGCAAAAATTGAAATATTGAACTGGCAGAGCTGTCACTGGCGTCCAAAGAACATTTTGTGCGAAAACGCCATGTCAATGTTAAAGAATTATAAGCTGTACACTAATGCTTCTTTATTTACAGCTGAAATTAGTTAGTAAATCTCTTAAAGAACTCGAAATTACAAATTTCGGACCAGCCGATTGAGGCGCCCATACACATGGCGCCAAAGCTGGCCGATAAACCGGCTATATACTGTGGTAGGACCGATCCCTTGGACATGTTGTGTTCTGTTCTGTTCTCCGTGATGCAAAAAATGGAACTGAAACTGACACGCAGACCGTTATTTGGCTTGACAAATTGCCCTGCATGAGATAACCAAAGCGTCGACGCTGGCGTACAACTGGCACGCTGGCAGAGGGGGAAATACTTGAAGTTGGAGAGAGTCGTAAATCAGATTCTACAGTTTCCCTTTAGAACGGCGGCGGAGGCAGAGGTGTGGAAAGCGCGCTTTAACGTAAGCAAAAGTCCCCAAAAAGCAATCGGAATCTGAAACAGCTAATTAAATGACTGCTGATATGCCACCGCCACCTCCACCCACCCCCAATACACACACCCCGCCTATTGTTATAAGAACAATCAAGTGCCTCTATAACAATCCGTTCGCTGCCAGTCGGCTATCTGGAGCTACTGATTATACTTTTGCGCGGAACTTAGGCACTTTATATTTCATCTTGCTACGAAAATGTATTTATTACACACAGATTGAATCAGTATCGGATCACCGCAAAATTATATATCTGCTATAGGAAACATCAGCCAGAACTATAATTTGTACTGGATCGTGCTTTAATATCACTATACGCTCATACATAAGTACCAAATATAGATGGTTGGGTATGTTGCGTGGGGAGCCCAACATCCATTTTGAAAGATACAGATTTATTGGTCATCTGACTTTAGGAGCACATGCATGCAGGATACTTCCAATTCTAGAAATCCAATATATCTATGTGGAATTCCACTTACAAGAGTATTTCATTTTCGGCGTAAGGCTTCATTTCCGGGGCATTTTTCTATTTATTGCATCGTGTGAAAGTAGATAATAGCATTACCTACCAAAATAATTGAATGGGCGTAAATCGGCTGGAGAGCATCTAATCTGGCTCTTAACACACATCATCGTACTCATCACGCCGAAAACACATGTAGGTAGGTTTCTAAACTGTGACAAAATTCCTATTCCAACGGTCACATGGCGGTCAAGTTATCAGGAAAGTGGCGTCCTCATTGATGTTGATCGTTTGGATTTGAATTTGTATACGCGTGTGGAGGAGCATCGAACGGGCAGTGGACACATTCAACCAGGTGGCAGCGAAGTGGAGCGGCTGGCCTGCTGATAATCGTCTATCGTTTGATATGGGTTGAACATTTCAAGTGTTCCACTGGGGAGAATCCGCTTTGCACCCGGTTCCTTGTTTTGTGTTAATGCAATAGAGGTGTTTTTCCCTAGATAACATTCTATTTTGTTTCAAGTATGGCACTGCACATACACACAAGCCATGGTTCGACGATAATTTACAGATAATTTCCACTCATCATATCCTCAGAATGGATTAGTGCTTTGGGTACATTCAAGTCTTTATTACGTCGCATACAAAAGTGTTTACAGTTTCAGTTTAGCCGCATTTATGGCATAGCTGCAGGATGATCGAAATGGTGTTATATAACGAAACGGCTGGGTGCAGTGATCCATATGGATTTCTACTTCTTACGCTCTGCCTCCTCCATGGCGCGCATCATTTTGGCATCATGCTTCTCGTGATGCTCCCTTATGGCACGCTGGAGCTCCTCGCGATGACCTGCAGCGGTGTGCCTGAAAGGAGCGAGTGGAATCAATGAGCTGTGTCCCAAAGGAACGCAACGGAGTGGAGACAATGTGCTACCTTGTCCGTTTTGCTTGTTAAACTGCTTGATGAGGCGACGCTTCTTGGAGGACTCCGGAAGGCTCTGAATGTGCGCGTACAGCTGCGCCAGTGCAGTGTCCGTGTAATTGCTGTTGTTTGCCGCTGCCGTGGCGGCACGATCTACAAAAGTGTACACCGTGTTGACCGTCGAGTCGTCCGAGATGGATTCTTCAAGGGTTTGCTCCGGTGACATGGTTTTTTGCGTTTGCACTCAAGAAAGTATGCCCGAATATCGGTGGCTAGCTTTCCGGGAACTTCGAAGATTTCCAGACCCTGCTGAATCATGTAGGACACAATGCTGGACATCTTCTTCGCCGTATAGTGGAGCGCCTCAGGCGGCATTTGCCTGGGGCAAATCAGGTGCGGTGTAAACAAGATGGCCAAATTCTCCGCGGACATCTTGTTGCTCTCCTCACGCGCTGCCACCGAATGGAGCATTTTAATAATGTGCTGCAGTAACTCGCGATGCTCTTCGGGGAGCAGGAGAAGGAGCAGCTGCACCGAGTTGAGAAGATGTTGTTGGCGCTCTGCGGTAGCCGCCACCTGACCCCCCATTAATGCCTGGCTAAGCGGCGCTATCTGAAGATGTGCTGGATAGTGGGCGTCTGTAAGCAAAGGCTCTGGCAGCTCGGCCAGAAAGCTCTTAAAAACAGTGGCACAGTCGTGAGCCGAGAATCCTGTCAGTTCCAAATCCAAGGGCTGGTCGTGCTGTATGTGCATTCGTAGCTCGTTCTGCCTGGAAACGGCTCCTGTCTTGCGAAATAGTCCCTCCTGGGTGAGATCTGCAGAATAGCATTTCCGCATTTAGAATAATTCAATTTTCCGGACTCTCCCTGTCACTTACTCTTCTCCAGCATAAGAAACTCTTTGAGCTCCTCCAGGTGCATCAGAAAGCCTGCATCAATTTGTTGCTGCAGCGTTTCAGTGGGACTGTTGCCTGCCGACTTACTGCCTGCCCCAGCCGTGCAGCCTGTGGCAGGTCCGCGATTCTTCTTGGAGAGGCGATTCCACTTCTTTATCTTGCCCTTATCTTCGTAGACGATTTCATGGTACGGCATGTCGAACCTGCAACCCATAAATCGGTAAGCACTATATTTCGATGGGATGGCAGCGTCGCTCGTGGCAACTTACTCGTCGGTGTTTAGTTCCAGCTCGAAGGAGAGGTGCATGCGCACCAGAGACTTGTATTTTTCATAATTGCTGTTGCGCATGCGTGTCGCTAGGTCGCGGTCATTAAATTCATTGATGTTGGCGTATTCCATGTCCATTGTTATACGAAAGGGCGTATACAGGGCGACAGCAGTAGCCAAAGCAACAAAACAACAACAGCACAGCACAAACGAAAAGGACTTCCGTAGATTCGAATCCCAGCACTCACACGCTCACTTTAACAAATATTACTTTTCTAAAAGTACAATATAGAAGGTTTGTGGCCTGACAGCATATTTGTTGATAGCTTTGCTGGTGGAATTTATTTGCGGAAAATTGGGCGAGACGCGCTGCAAAAATTGAAATATTGAACTGGCAGAGCTGTCACTGGCGTCCAAAGAACATTTTGTGCGAAAACGCCATGTCAATGTTAAAGAATTATAAGCTGTACACTAATGCTTCTTTATTTACAGCTGAAATTAGTTAGTAAATCTCTTAAAGAACTCGAAATTACAAATTTCGGACCAGCCGATTGAGGCGCCCATACACATGGCGCCAAAGCTGGCCGATAAACCGGCTATATACTGTGGTAGGACCGATCCCTTGGACATGTTGTGTTCTGTTCTGTTCTCCGTGATGCAAAAAATGGAACTGAAACTGACACGCAGACCGTTATTTGGCTTGACAAATTGCCCTGCATGAGATAACCAAAGCGTCGACGCTGGCGTACAACTGGCACGCTGGCAGAGGGGGAAATACTTGAAGTTGGAGAGAGTCGTAAATCAGATTCTACAGTTTCCCTTTAGAACGGCGGCGGAGGCAGAGGTGTGGAAAGCGCGCTTTAACGTAAGCAAAAGTCCCCAAAAAGCAATCGGAATCTGAAACAGCTAATTAAATGACTGCTGATATGCCACCGCCACCTCCACCCACCCCCAATACACACACCCCGCCTATTGTTATAAGAACAATCAAGTGCCTCTATAACAATCCGTTCGCTGCCAGTCGGCTATCTGGAGCTACTGATTATACTTTTGCGCGGAACTTAGGCACTTTATATTTCATCTTGCTACGCTACGAAAATGGTATTTATTACACACAGATTGAATCAGTATCGGATCACCGCAAAATTATATATCTGCTATAGGAAACATCAGCCAGAACTATAATTTGTACTGGATCGTGCTTTAATATCACTATACGCTCATACATAAGTACCAAATATAGATGGTTGGGTATGTTGCGTGGGGAGCCCAACATCCATTTTGAAAGATACAGATTTATTGGTCATCTGACTTTAGGAGCACATGCATGCAGGATACTTCCAATTCTAGAAATCCAATATATCTATGTGGAATTCCACTTACAAGAGTATTTCATTTTCGGCGTAAGGCTTCATTTCCGGGGCATTTTTCTATTTATTGCATCGTGTGAAAGTAGATAATAGCATTACCTACCAAAATAATTGAATGGGCGTAAATCGGCTGGAGAGCATCTAATCTGGCTCTTAACACACATCATCGTACTCATCACGCCGAAAACACATGTAGGTAGGTTTCTAAACTGTGACAAAATTCCTATTCCAACGGTCACATGGCGGTCAAGTTATCAGGAAAGTGGCGTCCTCATTGATGTTGATCGTTTGGATTTGAATTTGTATACGCGTGTGGAGGAGCATCGAACGGGCAGTGGACACATTCAACCAGGTGGCAGCGAAGTGGAGCGGCTGGCCTGCTGATAATCGTCTATCGTTTGATATGGGTTGAACATTTCAAGTGTTCCACTGGGGAGAATCCGCTTTGCACCCGGTTCCTTGTTTTGTGTTAATGCAATAGAGGTGTTTTTCCCTAGATAACATTCTATTTTGTTTCAAGTATGGCACTGCACATACACACAAGCCATGGTTCGACGATAATTTACAGATAATTTCCACTCATCATATCCTCAGAATGGATTAGTGCTTTGGGTACATTCAAGTCTTTATTACGTCGCATACAAAAGTGTTTACAGTTTCAGTTTAGCCGCATTTATGGCATAGCTGCAGGATGATCGAAATGGTGTTATATAACGAAACGGCTGGGTGCAGTGATCCATATGGATTTCTACTTCTTACGCTCTGCCTCCTCCATGGCGCGCATCATTTTGGCATCATGCTTCTCCCTTATGGCACGCTGGAGCTCCTCGCGATGACCTGCAGCGGTGTGCCTGAAAGGAGCGAGTGGAATCAATGAGCTGTGTCCCAAAGGAACGCAACGGAGTGGAGACAATGTGCTACCTTGTCCGTTTTGCTTGTTAAACTGCTTGATGAGGCGACGCTTCTTGGAGGACTCCGGAAGGCTCTGAATGTGCGCGTACAGCTGCGCCAGTGCAGTGTCCGTGTAATTGCTGTTGTTTGCCGCTGCCGTGGCGGCACGATCTACAAAAGTGTACACCGTGTTGACCGTCGAGTCGTCCGAGATGGATTCTTCAAGGGTTTGCTCCGGTGACATGGTTTTTTGCGTTTGCACTCAAGAAAGTATGCCCGAATATCGGTGGCTAGCTTTCCGGGAACTTCGAAGATTTCCAGACCCTGCTGAATCATGTAGGACACAATGCTGGACATCTTCTTCGCCGTATAGTGGAGCGCCTCAGGCGGCATTTGCCTGGGGCAAATCAGGTGCGGTGTAAACAAGATGGCCAAATTCTCCGCGGACATCTTGTTGCTCTCCTCACGCGCTGCCACCGAATGGAGCATTTTAATAATGTGCTGCAGTAACTCGCGATGCTCTTCGGGGAGCAGGAGAAGGAGCAGCTGCACCGAGTTGAGAAGATGTTGTTGGCGCTCTGCGGTAGCCGCCACCTGACCCCCCATTAATGCCTGGCTAAGCGGCGCTATCTGAAGATGTGCTGGATAGTGGGCGTCTGTAAGCAAAGGCTCTGGCAGCTCGGCCAGAAAGCTCTTAAAAACAGTGGCACAGTCGTGAGCCGAGAATCCTGTCAGTTCCAAATCCAAGGGCTGGTCGTGCTGTATGTGCATTCGTAGCTCGTTCTGCCTGGAAACGGCTCCTGTCTTGCGAAATAGTCCCTCCTGGGTGAGATCTGCAGAATAGCATTTCCGCATTTAGAATAATTCAATTTTCCGGACTCTCCCTGTCACTTACTCTTCTCCAGCATAAGAAACTCTTTGAGCTCCTCCAGGTGCATCAGAAAGCCTGCATCAATTTGTTGCTGCAGCGTTTCAGTGGGACTGTTGCCTGCCGACTTACTGCCTGCCCCAGCCGTGCAGCCTGTGGCAGGTCCGCGATTCTTCTTGGAGAGGCGATTCCACTTCTTTATCTTGCCCTTATCTTCGTAGACGATTTCATGGTACGGCATGTCGAACCTGCAACCCATAAATCGGTAAGCACTATATTTCGATGGGATGGCAGCGTCGCTCGTGGCAACTTACTCGTCGGTGTTTAGTTCCAGCTCGAAGGAGAGGTGCATGCGCACCAGAGACTTGTATTTTTCATAATTGCTGTTGCGCATGCGTGTCGCTAGGTCGCGGTCATTAAATTCATTGATGTTGGCGTATTCCATGTCCATTGTTATACGAAAGGGCGTATACAGGGCGACAGCAGTAGCCAAAGCAACAGCACAGCACAGCACAAACGAAAAGGACTTCCGTAGATTCGAATCCCAGCACTCACACGCTCACTTTAACAAATATTACTTTTCTAAAAGTACAATATAGAAGGTTTGTGGCCTGACAGCATATTTGTTGATAGCTTTGCTGGTGGAATTTATTTGCGGAAAATTGGGCGAGACGCGCTGCAAAAATTGAAATATTGAACTGGCAGAGCTGTCACTGGCGTCCAAAGAACATTTTGTGCGAAAACGCCATGTCAATGTTAAAGAATTATAAGCTGTACACTAATGCTTCTTTATTTACAGCTGAAATTAGTTAGTAAATCTCTTAAAGAACTCGAAATTACAAATTTCGGACCAGCCGATTGAGGCGCCCATACACATGGCGCCAAAGCTGGCCGATAAACCGGCTATATACTGTGGTAGGACCGATCCCTTGGACATGTTGTGTTCTGTTCTGTTCTCCGTGATGCAAAAAATGGAACTGAAACTGACACGCAGACCGTTATTTGGCTTGACAAATTGCCCTGCATGAGATAACCAAAGCGTCGACGCTGGCGTACAACTGGCACGCTGGCAGAGGGGGAAATACTTGAAGTTGGAGAGAGTCGTAAATCAGATTCTACAGTTTCCCTTTAGAACGGCGGCGGAGGCAGAGGTGTGGAAAGCGCGCTTTAACGTAAGCAAAAGTCCCCAAAAAGCAATCGGAATCTGAAACAGCTAATTAAATGACTGCTGATATGCCACCGCCACCTCCACCCACCCCCAATACACACACCCCGCCTATTGTTATAAGAACAATCAAGTGCCTCTATAACAATCCGTTCGCTGCCAGTCGGCTATCTGGAGCTACTGATTATACTTTTGCGCGGAACTTAGGCACTTTATATTTCATCTTGCTACGCTACGAAAATGGTATTTATTACACACAGATTGAATCAGTATCGGATCACCGCAAAATTATATATCTGCTATAGGAAACATCAGCCAGAACTATAATTTGTACTGGATCGTGCTTTAATATCACTATACGCTCATACATAAGTACCAAATATAGATGGTTGGGTATGTTGCGTGGGGAGCCCAACATCCATTTTGAAAGATACAGATTTATTGGTCATCTGACTTTAGGAGCACATGCATGCAGGATACTTCCAATTCTAGAAATCCAATATATCTATGTGGAATTCCACTTACAAGAGTATTTCATTTTCGGCGTAAGGCTTCATTTCCGGGGCATTTTTCTATTTATTGCATCGTGTGAAAGTAGATAATAGCATTACCTACCAAAATAATTGAATGGGCGTAAATCGGCTGGAGAGCATCTAATCTGGCTCTTAACACACATCATCGTACTCATCACGCCGAAAACACATGTAGGTAGGTTTCTAAACTGTGACAAAATTCCTATTCCAACGGTCACATGGCGGTCAAGTTATCAGGAAAGTGGCGTCCTCATTGATGTTGATCGTTTGGATTTGAATTTGTATACGCGTGTGGAGGAGCATCGAACGGGCAGTGGACACATTCAACCAGGTGGCAGCGAAGTGGAGCGGCTGGCCTGCTGATAATCGTCTATCGTTTGATATGGGTTGAACATTTCAAGTGTTCCACTGGGGAGAATCCGCTTTGCACCCGGTTCCTTGTTTTGTGTTAATGCAATAGAGGTGTTTTTCCCTAGATAACATTCTATTTTGTTTCAAGTATGGCACTGCACATACACACAAGCCATGGTTCGACGATAATTTACAGATAATTTCCACTCATCATATCCTCAGAATGGATTAGTGCTTTGGGTACATTCAAGTCTTTATTACGTCGCATACAAAAGTGTTTACAGTTTCAGTTTAGCCGCATTTATGGCATAGCTGCAGGATGATCGAAATGGTGTTATATAACGAAACGGCTGGGTGCAGTGATCCATATGGATTTCTACTTCTTACGCTCTGCCTCCTCCATGGCGCGCATCATTTTGGCATCATGCTTCTCGTGATGCTCCCTTATGGCACGCTGGAGCTCCTCGCGATGACCTGCAGCGGTGTGCCTGAAAGGAGCGAGTGGAATCAATGAGCTGTGTCCCAAAGGAACGCAACGGAGTGGAGACAATGTGCTACCTTGTCCGTTTTGCTTGTTAAACTGCTTGATGAGGCGACGCTTCTTGGAGGACTCCGGAAGGCTCTGAATGTGCGCGTACAGCTGCGCCAGTGCAGTGTCCGTGTAATTGCTGTTGTTTGCCGCTGCCGTGGCGGCACGATCTACAAAAGTGTACACCGTGTTGACCGTCGAGTCGTCCGAGATGGATTCTTCAAGGGTTTGCTCCGGTGACATGGTTTTTTGCGTTTGCACTCAAGAAAGTATGCCCGAATATCGGTGGCTAGCTTTCCGGGAACTTCGAAGATTTCCAGACCCTGCTGAATCATGTAGGACACAATGCTGGACATCTTCTTCGCCGTATAGTGGAGCGCCTCAGGCGGCATTTGCCTGGGGCAAATCAGGTGCGGTGTAAACAAGATGGCCAAATTCTCCGCGGACATCTTGTTGCTCTCCTCACGCGCTGCCACCGAATGGAGCATTTTAATAATGTGCTGCAGTAACTCGCGATGCTCTTCGGGGAGCAGGAGAAGGAGCAGCTGCACCGAGTTGAGAAGATGTTGTTGGCGCTCTGCGGTAGCCGCCACCTGACCCCCCATTAATGCCTGGCTAAGCGGCGCTATCTGAAGATGTGCTGGATAGTGGGCGTCTGTAAGCAAAGGCTCTGGCAGCTCGGCCAGAAAGCTCTTAAAAACAGTGGCACAGTCGTGAGCCGAGAATCCTGTCAGTTCCAAATCCAAGGGCTGGTCGTGCTGTATGTGCATTCGTAGCTCGTTCTGCCTGGAAACGGCTCCTGTCTTGCGAAATAGTCCCTCCTGGGTGAGATCTGCAGAATAGCATTTCCGCATTTAGAATAATTCAATTTTCCGGACTCTCCCTGTCACTTACTCTTCTCCAGCATAAGAAACTCTTTGAGCTCCTCCAGGTGCATCAGAAAGCCTGCATCAATTTGTTGCTGCAGCGTTTCAGTGGGACTGTTGCCTGCCGACTTACTGCCTGCCCCAGCCGTGCAGCCTGTGGCAGGTCCGCGATTCTTCTTGGAGAGGCGATTCCACTTCTTTATCTTGCCCTTATCTTCGTAGACGATTTCATGGTACGGCATGTCGAACCTGCAACCCATAAATCGGTAAGCACTATATTTCGATGGGATGGCAGCGTCGCTCGTGGCAACTTACTCGTCGGTGTTTAGTTCCAGCTCGAAGGAGAGGTGCATGCGCACCAGAGACTTGTATTTTTCATAATTGCTGTTGCGCATGCGTGTCGCTAGGTCGCGGTCATTAAATTCATTGATGTTGGCGTATTCCATGTCCATTGTTATACGAAAGGGCGTATACAGGGCGACAGCAGTAGCCAAAGCAACAGCACAGCACAGCACAAACGAAAAGGACTTCCGTAGATTCGAATCCCAGCACTCACACGCTCACTTTAACAAATATTACTTTTCTAAAAGTACAATATAGAAGGTTTGTGGCCTGACAGCATATTTGTTGATAGCTTTGCTGGTGGAATTTATTTGCGGAAAATTGGGCGAGACGCGCTGCAAAAATTGAAATATTGAACTGGCAGAGCTGTCACTGGCGTCCAAAGAACATTTTGTGCGAAAACGCCATGTCAATGTTAAAGAATTATAAGCTGTACACTAATGCTTCTTTATTTACAGCTGAAATTAGTTAGTAAATCTCTTAAAGAACTCGAAATTACAAATTTCGGACCAGCCGATTGAGGCGCCCATACACATGGCGCCAAAGCTGGCCGATAAACCGGCTATATACTGTGGTAGGACCGATCCCTTGGACATGCTGTGTTCTGTTCTGTTCTCCGTGATGCAAAAAATGGAACTGAAACTGACACGCAGACCGTTATTTGGCTTGACAAATTGCCCTGCATGAGATAACCAAAGCGTCGACGCTGGCGTACAACTGGCACGCTGGCAGAGGGGGAAATACTTGAAGTTGGAGAGAGTCGTAGATCAGATTCTACAGTTTCCCTTTAGAACGACGGCGGAGGCAGAGGTGTGGAAAGCGCGCTTTAACGTAAGCAAAAGTCCCCAAAAAGCAATCGGAATCTGAAACAGCTAATTAAATGACTGCTGATATGCCACCGCCACCTCCACCCACCCCCAATACACACACCCCGCCTATTGTTATAAGAACAATCAAGTGCCTCTATAACAATCCGTTCGCTGCCAGTCGGCTATCTGGAGCTACTGATTATACTTTTGCGCGGAACTTAGGCACTTTATATTTCATCTTGAATCAGTATCGGATCACCGCAAAATTATATATCTGCTATAGGAAACATCAGCCAGAACTATAATTTGTACTGGATCGTGCTTTAATATCTTTATACGCTCATACATAAGTACCAAATATAGATGGTTGGGTATGTTGCGTGGGGAGCCCAACATCCATTTTGAAAGATACAGATTTATTGGTCATCTGACTTTAGGAGCACATGCATGCAGGATACTTCCAATTCTAGAAATCCAATATATCTATGTGGAATTCCACTTACAAGAGTATTTCATTTTCGGCGTAAGGCTTCATTTCCGGGGCATTTTTCTATTTATTGAATGGCATTATTTGGCATTACCTACCAAAATAATTGAATGGGCGTAAATCGCCTGGAGAGCATCTAATCTGGCTCTTAACACACATCATCGTACTCATCACGCCGAAAACACATGTAGGTAGGTTTCTAAACTGTGACAAAATTCCTATTCCAACGGTCACATGGCGGTCAAGTTATCAGGAAAGTGGCGTCCTCATTGATGTTGATCGTTTGGATTTGAATTTGTATACGCGTGTGGAGGAGCATCGAACGGGCAGTGGACACATTCAACCAGGTGGCAGCGAAGTGAAGCGGCTGGCCTGCTGATAATCGTCTATCGTTTGATATGGGTTGAACATTTCAAGTGTTCCACTGGGGAGAATCCGCTTTGCACCCGGTTCCTTGTTTTTTGTTAATGCAATAGAGGTGTTTTTCCCTAGATAACATTCTATTTTGTTTCAAGTATGGCACTGCACATACACACAAGCCATGGTTCGACGATAATTTACAGATAATTTCCACTCATCATATCCTCAGAATGGATTAGTGCTTTGGGTACATTCAAGTCTTTATTACGTCGCATACAAAAGTGTTTACAGTTTCAGTTTAGCCGCATTTATGGCATAGCTGCAGGATGATCGAAATGGTGTTATATAACGAAACGGCTGGGTGCAGTGATCCATATGGATTTCTACTTCTTACGCTCTGCCTCCTCCATGGCGCGCATCATTTTGGCATCATGCTTCTCGTGATGCTCCCTTATGGCACGCTGGAGCTCCTCGCGATGACCTGCAGCGGTGTGCCTGAAAGGAGCGAGTGGAATCAATGAGCTGTGTCCCAAAGGAACGCAACGGAGTGTAGACAATGTGCTACCTTGTCCGTTTTGCTTGTTAAACTGCTTGATGAGGCGACGCTTCTTGGAGGACTCCGGAAGGCTCTGAATGTGCGCGTACAGCTGCGCCAGTGCAGTGTCCGTGTAATTGCTGTTGTTTGCCGCTGCCGTGGCGGCACGATCTACAAAAGTGTACACCGTGTTGACCGTCGAGTCGTCCGAGATGGATTCTTCAAGGGTTTGCTCCGGTGACATGGTTTTTTTGCGTTTGCGCTCAAGAAAGTACGCCCGAATATCGGTGGCTAGCTTTCCGGGAACTTCGAAGATTTCCAGACCCTGCTGAATCATGTAGGACACAATGCTGGACATCTTCTTCGCCGTATAGTGGAGCGCCTCAGGCGGCATTTGCCTGGGGCAAATCAGGTGCGGTGTAAACAAGATGGCCAAATTCTCCGCGGACATCTTGTTGCTCTCCTCACGCGCTGCCACCGAATGGAGCATTTTAATAATGTGCTGCAGTAACTCGCGATGCTCTTCGGGGAGCAGGAGAAGGAGCAGCTGCACCGAGTTGAGAAGATGTTGTTGGCGCTCTGCGGTAGCCGCCACCTGACCCCCCATTAATGCCTGGCTAAGCGGCGCTATCTGAAGATGTGCTGGATAGTGGGCGTCTGTAAGCAAAGGCTCTGGCAGCTCGGCCAGAAAGCTCTTAAAAACAGTGGCACAGTCGTGAGCCGAGAATCCTGTCAGTTCCAAATCCAAGGGCTGGTCGTGCTGTATGTGCATTCGTAGCTCGTTCTGCCTGGAAACGGCTCCTGTCTTGCGAAATAGTCCCTCCTGGGTGAGATCTGCAGAATAGCATTTCCGCATTTAGAATAATTCAATTTTCCGGACTCTCCCTGTCACTTACTCTTCTCCAGCATAAGAAACTCTTTGAGCTCCTACAGGTGCATCAGAAAGCCTGCATCAATTTGTTGCTGCAGCGTTTCAGTGGGACTGTTGCCCGCCGACTTACTGCCTGCCCCAGCCGTGCAGCCTGTGGCAGGTCCGCGATTCTTCTTGGAGAGGCGATTCCACTTCTTTATCTTGCCCTTATCTTCGTAGACGATTTCATGGCACGGCATGTCGAACCTGCAACCCATAAATCGGTAAGCACTATATTTCGATGGGATGGCAGCGTCGCTCGTGGCAACTTACTCGTCGGTGTTTAGTTCCAGCTCGAAGGAGAGGTGCATGCGCACCAGACTTGTATTTTTCATAATTGCTGTTGCGCATGCGTGTCGCTAGGTCGCGGTCATTAAATTCATTGATGTTGGCGTATTCCATGTCCATTGTTATACGCAAGGGCGTATACAGGGCGACAGCAGTAGCCAAAGCAACAAAACAACAACAGCACAGCACAAACGAAAAGGACTTCCGTAGATTCGAATCCCAGCACTCACACGCTCACTTTAACAAATATTACTTTTCTAAAAGTACAGTATAGAAGGTTTGTGGCCTGACAGCATATTTGTTGATAGCTTTGCTGGTGGAATTTAATTGCGGAAAATTGGGCGAGACGCGCTGCAAAAATTGAAATATTGAACTGGCAGAGCTGTCACTGGCGTCCTAAGAACATTTTGTGCGAAAACGCCATGTCAATGTTAAAGAATTATAAGCTGTACACTAATGCTTCTTTATTTACAGCTGAAATTAGTTAGTAAATCTCTTAAAGAACTCGAAATTACAAATTTCGGACCAGCCGATTGAGGCGCCCATACACATGGCGCCAAAGCTGGCCGATAAACCGGCTATATACTGTGGTAGGACCGATCCCTTGGACTTGTTGTGTTCTGTTCTGTTCTCCGTGATGCAAAAAATGGAACTGAAACTGACACGCAGACCGTTATTTGGCTTGACAAATTGCCCTGCATGAGATAACCAAAGCGTCGACGCTGGCGTAAAACTGGCACGCTGGCAGAGGGGAAATACTTGAAGTTGAGAGAGTCGTAAATCAGATTCTACAGTTTCCCTTTAGAACGGCGGCGGAGGCAGAGGTGTGGAAAGCGCGCTTTAACGTAAGCAAAAGTCCCAAAAAGCAATCGGAATCTAAAACAGCTAATTAAATGACTGCTGATATGCCACCGCCACCTCCACCCACCCCCAATACACACACCCCGCCTATTGTTATAAGAACAATCAAGTGCCTCTATAACAATCCGTTCGCTGCCAGTCGGCTATCTGGAGCTACTGATTATACTTTTGCGCGGAACTTAGGCACTTTATATTTCATCTTGCTACGCTACGAAAATGGTATTTATTACACACAGATTATAATGTTACGGCTACGGGCTGGTTAAATCTTGTTGGCAATGCAGCCTCAGCAGGAAAGGGAATCGGGGTTAGTGCACTATACTGCGATCTGGGCTCAGCTCGCCGGATGGGGTCGGGGTCTTTCCTATCCCTATACTTCCTTGTTCTCGCCATATTATAAAAATTTAAGTGCACTGACACAGAATCTACTTTGATCAAAACAAAAAAAAACAAATGTAATCAATCCCCGGTCGGCATAGATGGCAAGAAGGAGTCCGGTAGTCGCGTATTTAATTTAGTGATCCTAGGTGTAGGAGATCACTAGTTCCTCTATACCCTCCCTACCTTCGGCAATGCGTGGAACGATGTTGGCATGGCCCCTAACGTAACTACCGCTGCATTATTACACTCGATGCATCATTGGCATTATGTACTTAGACAGAATGGTTGTTATTTATTCCAAATTCATGTTAATTCAAAATAGTTCTATTAATCAAGATTCAAAAGATTCATATATAACAAAAGGTTCATTAACTGAAGAATATAAAATACAATTCATAGCAAAACTGAGCCTTTTTACTCACGAAGGTCAACATTTCCATTCAATACGAAATTAATGATCATTACCAAATTCAAACACTTTCCTTGACGAGCTCGTTGGGCCCAATGAACTGCTTCGGTAGCTGTGGAACAATATTAATTATATAAAAATAGTAAAGAATTAAAGAATGACATTTTGGCCGACATTGCCAGAGTGAATCAAGGCTTAACATTGAGTTGATTAGGAAAGGGCTTAAGACATATGATAAAGAAATTAATTCTATAGGAAAGATATTCCTTAATATAACTGTATATGTTTATATGATTTTACATTTAAAGTCAAATTTAATTGAAGTGCAAACACAAGAATGCAAGCAAAAGAAAAGAACAAGACAAAGCAAAGAGAATGTCGATGATCAAATTAATGCACGTTTATATGTGTGTGCATACGCACGCATATGCCCGAATTCTCTTCGAACGAAAGCTCGCTCTTGGCGTGTGAGTTATCACGCTCTCCCTTTCATTACGCTGCACCGCTGCTATACCCTGCTATTTCGCGGGTATGTTCGTACTCACGAATCGATGATCACATGTTGTCCACGACACAGGTCACCCTAAATTCCGATTCCTGATCTTGTATTCACATCTTCTGCACAATTTTAGCTGACATAAATTTCCACTTTAATTCCTAGGCGTTGTCGATTCCGCATCAAGGATGTTGAGTTGCATCTCGCAACATACGCTTATAGGGCATTCAAAGGTCGATACAGATCGTCCGTACAACGGAAACGCTGGTAATTCGAAGCGGCCAAAAATAAGACACTGGAGGTTGCGTGGGGGGTTAGGCGTGAGAGCCCCAAAGCACGGCAGACCTCCAGTGACCAAGAGATTCTGTAATAGATTCGGAATTCAGTGAATGTACCAAACCTGCTTTCCTCTATAATCACCTTCTTTTTCTCTCCGTAGCACTTTGCACTTTCACCACACAATATAGCTTGATCTTGCTTTTTAGTCGATTCTCCGCCGACTTGCAGTTATGTAATTTGGTATGTATTATGTAATACAGGGACACGTGAACTTCCACTAGAGTTTGGCACTATTGGCACAGGCACAACCGAAGTGTTTTGGGAGAAAAATGGAATTGATCCGCATGTTCACCGTCGCTGTCGGCTTAAGCGGCATAGACGAGCTTTAACGGGACCCTTCCATGGAATTCGGTCTCGAGAGACGAAAAAGAACATTCGAGCAATTAAAGCTCCATATTCGAAGTAGCTGTTTTTAAAGCCTTGGTGTTCGAACTAATCAAGTTGGCGCGTGATTTGAATCTGCTTTATATCTGGGAAATTATTAGGGAATTTAATCTGGGTTTGCTTCACTGGCCACTACACTCTCCACCACCAGATTATGTCCCGGAGTGATCGACAGGGATCGTAATCGAAAAGAAAAGAAGGACAGTGAATTAGCGGGTTTGAATATCCTTTACGTGGTATACTCCCATTTTCTTTCCTTTCTCGTTCGATAATTCGTAATAAACAGGACTTAGCTTTTTCGTTACTGTTGCTGTCACAAACACCTGCGCTAATTTATGGCTGAATTGTTTAGACGCGTTGCTTTGGGAGAAATTGCGAACGTAAACCTGATCTCCGACGTTGAATTGTATGTTTCTACTCCTCAAATTGTATACCCTCGCGTTGGTTGCATGAGCCTTTGCATTGTTGACCTTTGCTGCATACCTTGCCAACTGCAGAGCATCGGGGTAATTAACTCTAGAATCATCTGATAGCAAGTTAAGTTTCCTGAGCAATTCGTAATCCTTGCCATTCAAAATCATGTTTTGCCCAAACGTAAGGAAGTAAGGAGAATATCCGGTGGTTGTATGTAGACTGGATCGAATAGCACCGTTAATCTCATTCAGTCGTTGATCCCAGGTAGTGTGATCTTTCCCCACGTACGCACGGATCGCCGCCAAAACCGATCGGTTTAAGCGCTCGCTTGCATTCGCTTGAGGCGAATAAAAAGCGGTACAAATATGTTTAATTGAAAATCGAGTTAGAAAAGCCTCAAAGAATCCTGATCGAAATTGAGAACCATTGTCCGTTAAGATGGATTCCGGCACTCCAAACGTAAAGAAAATGGAATTTTCTAAGTACTCGCAAATCTTTCCGGAAGTGAATCGTTTCAATGGACAGAGGAAATGGAATTTTGTACAATGATCCACGATTATTAATAATCCGATATTCCCTGCCTTTGAACGAGGGTATGGACCTAACAGATCCATGTAGAGTCGTTGAAACGGTCTCTCTGATTGCATTGGCTTTCCCAATGGTGGTCGTAATACTATATTGGGACTTTTGCTCTGTTTACAAATGACACAATTATTCACATACTCTCGGATTTGAACCAACACCTTGGGCCAGAACAGGTATCTCTTAAGTTTTTCAACGGTTTTACCCATCCCGCCATGTGATGCGCTAGGAGAATCATGGGCTTGTTTGATAACACTACTGACTAGGCCAGAGGGTACCCATAATTTCCACGACTGGTGGTCAGATTCAGAATCTCCAATCGAAGCTTCGGTGCGTTTGTATACATAGCCATCTGTTATTTTTAAATCTGGAAGTTTCTCTTGGTTCTGCTGAATGCGTTCAATTAAATCCAGATATTCCAACGAAGTGAAATGCTCGGACTCTAAATCGATGATCGGCCCTAGATCTATAAACTCATCTACTGACGATTCATTTTGCCTTGACAGAGTGTCAGCAATAACATTTTGTGAACCCTTCCGGTGTTCAATGCGAAAATCAAAACCCTGTAACTGTATAGCCCATCGCGCGAGCCTTCCAGACAAATCCTTTTGTCGCATCAACCACTGCAATGCTGCATGGTCGGTTATTACTAAGAATTCCTGGCCTTCTATGTAAGCTCGAAATTTCTTAATTCCCTTAATAACTGCTAGACATTCTAGTTCTGTAACGGAATAATTCCGTTGAGCTTTGGATAACTTAACCGACATGTATCCAATTGGCATTTCGAAGCCTTCTTCATTCTCTTGAGCTAGGACGCACCCGAGACCAAAAGAACTAGCATCACACAATAAGATGAATTTCTTAGAAAAATCAGGAGTTCTGAGGATTGGAGCTGATGTTAATCTTCGTTTCAATTCTTCAAAAGCATTGGTTGCGGTTTCATTCCATATTAAGGAAGTATTCTGTTTCTTAAGCATCTCGGTCAATGGATAGCTCACGGAGGCATAATTCTCGACGAAACGTCGATACCATCCGGATAAACCGAGAAACTAGTCGTAACTGCTTTACCGTTGTTGGAATTGGGAAGTCGTTGATTGCCTGAATCTTAAATGAATCAGTCTTGATCTGACCATCCGAAATTATGAAACCGAGATATTTAATCTCTCTCATGCAGAACTTAGATTTTCGAACGTTGATAGTGATATTCGCTTTTCTTAAGCATAGTGCGATTTCTTGCAAAAGAATCAAGTGCGAATCAAAGTCATCCGATAGAACAAGCAAGTCATCGAGATATACAAAAACTCGATTCCGTAAATGTGGGGGTATGACATGGTCCATTAAGCGGCATAAGGTCTGAGGTGCATTTGTCAGACCAAATGGCATGACCTTATATTGGTACAGTGGACGATTCGGAACGGTAAACGCAGTATACGGTCGTGATGGCTCGTCCAATGGTATTTGCCAGAAAGCATGTTTCATATCAAGACCAGTTATATACCGCGCTGGAGGTAAGCGGCTTAAGATCCCGTCAATATGTGGTAAGGGGTAAGCATCCTTCCTCGTGTATTTATTGATCTCGCGAGAGTCTAAACACAACCGAACCTTATCACCTTTTTGAACAAGAACACAATTACTACTCCAAGGACTGCAAGAAGGTTCTATGATATCGAGAGCTAACATGTTATCTACCTCAGCAAACATAAGTTTTTCGCGCGCAGGGGAGATTGGCCAGTGTCTTTGTTTAATCGCCTTAGCATCACCTACGTCGATCGAGTGCGAAATAATGCTGGTTCTGCCCAATCCGTCTCGTTCGTACGAAGGAAAAATTTCGACGACACCTTGCAGTCTCTCCTGCTCTTTACTAGAAAGTTTGTGTAACTTGGGTGAGCTTTCCTCATCCTCCGTGGGACCTATATCTAACTCAGAGACACTTTCGCTCATGAGTCGATCAGCAAGTTTAAATTTCCTAAAAAAGTCAATTCCTAAGTAAACCTCTTGGGTTAAGTTTGGTATGATGAAAAAATCTATACTTTCCGTGAGACTACGATATGTAATAGTCGCTGTGAAAATGCCCTCAACCGAGCATTTGGTTCCGCTGGCTGTTTTAACCCTTCCCGAACACTTACGTGATTTCGGATGGTTAAGGAGAGCACGGGCGGCATTGTTGCCAACGCAACTAACCGACGCTCCAGAATCTAACAAGGCGTTGTAAACCTTGTCTTCAATCGTGATGGGTGTGTACAGACGGTTATCTCCCGTACTGAATATGGAAGCAATTAAGCATTGTCGAGTGCTAACAACTGTTTTCCAAAATTTGCGTAATCGAAGGGTAGATCTTTTAGATTTTGTCGTAATTGATATGGTACAAAGATCGCCAAATATCCTATTTCTAGCTTTCTTGTAATTTGTCAGTCTTACATGTAAGGGTAAATATCTAGTTGGTCGTTTATCCGATAAAAATCCTGAGTCCATAGCGGTTTTAGCTAAACCCTCATCTATAGTCTGACTGATGCTTTCGCTATGTTTTGGTACGGATGTGCCTACAGGGGGTTCGTTGACACATCCCGCAGCCGGTTTTCCGAAGGATGGCACTTAGAGCAACGTGGCTTGTAAACATTCTTGGTTCCACAACCGTAACAAAATATGCTTCTAGGTTCCACACAATCATCCCATCTATGCCCTATCTTATCACAATTCCAGCAGGACATCAGGCTCCTCAAGGTGTTCCCTCTCCGGAGAGATCTCGGAGATGTTGCGCCGGTTTACAAAAGGCGTTTTGTAAGAAGGGTTTCGAAGTTCCGAATAAAATTGTTCGTGCTTTTTAACCTCTAAAAGTAATTTCTTTATCGAAGTGATATTCAAATGTAGTAACTCGTGATGAAGTGTACTTTTCGAATTGTCAATCAACAGCTTAACAAGGTCGCATTCTGGTAGGCTACGCCCGAGTCTATTCACCAACTCTTCTATACTATTCTGATAGGAATCAAAAGGCTCCCCTTGCTTTCGTTTCGCGATTCTACGCCATATGTCGACATCAGTGGCAGCATCGTCATATTTATCCCTAAATGCCAGACAAAAAGTTTCCCACGCGAACTCTTCATGTTTACGATGGAACTGCCAGAACCAATCACCTGCTTTTGCGGATAACAATAAGTGCAAATGATCGCAAACCAGCTGGAAATTGTTTCCCAGGGTCTGTGCCGTCAAGGAACGTACCCGGTAAATAAATTCTGTGGCCGATAGACCGTCTTTACTACCGTCAAACTTTACTTTCCAGTTTTGAATAACATGTCCTACCTTTTCTGGTGAAATTGAAACTGAAGAGCGATTGCTAGTATTCCTTAAGTCTGCCTCTTGGCTTGCTCTACTCCTAACGTCTGCTGGTACATGCTGATAATTCGAAGCCTGCTCCGCAAGTCCCGATCTCAATTGAAACGAACTCAGATGATGGCTCAATGCTGTCTCTATATGGGCGGTTAGCTTCTACAACAACGTCTTTTGTTGGGTGCCCATCATTGACCTTACCAAATTAACAATTTCACTTTTATCCATGGCGTTAGATGAATTCAGCGATTGGCTAGTTGGGTCTGTAGGGGTAGGATTTCCCTCCCTTTGCTTAGATCTCGTTACTATATTTGACTTGGGAATAGCGCCTCTGCCTCTACCTCGAAATCTACTTCCACTTGGCCCTGGCGCATCGAGGGGAATTCCTTCAGTGTTCGAATCTCCTACCTCTGCAAGGTCCGCGTTATTTAATTCCGTCGCCAAATCAACATTTCCCCGAACTAACATTTCTGTAGTGCATAGTCCGCGACAGGTTGGACAACTCGGTGAACTCTTAAGCCAATCGGTCACACAGGAATGGTGAAATTGATGTTGACACGGTGTCGTGGCAAACAATTGATCTTTCTCAAGTTTATCGTGGCAAATGCGACAATAGCCATGCTGATTTAATGCAGTTTCAAAGCTATTATCTTTACTGGCCATATTTCCTCTTAATTTTTTTTTTTTTTTTTCAATCAGCAAAATATTTTCTGTCTTTTCCACAAATGCCAATTCTACATCGATGTGTAACTCCTCTCTTATGCCTCTATGATTATTGAATTAAATGGATATTAAAGGTTCCTATTAGACTATGTTTGATACTCGTCGGGAACTCAAAGTTTCTCTAAGCCCCGCCATTCCAAGTACCGAACAAGTCATGTTCCTATAAAGTTGAAAGTGGTCGTGCGTCTGGTTGGGTCGATCAATACAAAATCCTGAATTGCAATCGCAAATTCCACAGCTCAGATACACGGCACTAACATCTTTATTCTACTAAAATATTTTCTTCAGACATCTATACAGTTCACGCCTCATTTCTTGGTAGACCAATCCCTACTCAGTCGAATTGAAATCTCCATTCCAAAAGCTGACTACACGTCTACACGATATACCGAATTTTCTAATTAACAGGCTAATGGATGTATTAACAGAGCTTAACCGTGAAGCACGAAGGTTACTCCAACCGTTCGGAATTATCCTCATCTGGAAATAATCGTATCTTTTCTACACTTTTCCGATTATAACACGTCGTTTCGTCTTCGGCCCCACGTTGGGCGCCATTTTATAATGTTACGGATACGGGCTGGTTAAATCTTGTTGGCAATGCAGCCTCAGCAGGAAAGGGAATCGGGGTTAGTGCACTATACTGCGCTCTGGGCTCAGCTCGCCGGATGGGGTCGGGGTCTTTCCTATCCCTATACTTCCTTGTTCTCGCCATATTATAAAAATTTAAGTGCACTGACACAGAATCTACTTTGATCAAAACAAAAAAACAAATGTAATCAATCCCCGGTCGGCATAGATGGCAAGAAGGAATCCGGTAGTCGCGTATTTAATTTAGTGATCCTAGGTGTAGGAGATCACTAGTTCCTCTATACCCTCCCTACCTTCGGCAATGCGTGGAACGATGTTGGCATGGCCCCTAACGTAACTACCGCTGCATTATTACACTCGATGCATCATTGGCATTATGTACTTAGACAGAATGGTTGTTATTTATTCCAAATTCATGTTAATTCAAAATAGTTCTATTAATCAAGATTCAAAAGATTCATATATAACAAAAGGTTCATTAACTGAAGAATATAAAATACAATTCATAGCAAAACTGAGCCTTTTTACTCACGAAGGTCAACATTTCCATTCAATACGAAATTAATGATCATTACCAAATTCAAACACTTTCCTTGACGAGCTCGTTGGGCCCAATGAACTGCTTCGGTAGCTGTGGAACAATATTAATTATATAAAAATAGTAAAGAATTAAAGAATGACATTTTGGCCGACATTGCCAGAGTGAATCAAGGCTTAACATTGAGTTGATTAGGAAAGGACTTAAGACATATGATAAAGAAATTAATTCTATAGGAAAGATATTCCTTAATATAAATGTATATGTTTATATGATTTTACATTTAAAGTCAAATTTAATTGAAGTGCAAACACAAGAATGCAAGCAAAAGAAAAGAACAAGACAAAGCAAAGAGAATGTCGATGATCAAATTAATGCACGTTTATATGTGTGTGCATACGCACGCATATGTCAGAATTCTCTTCGAACGAAAGCTCGCTCTTGGCGTGTGAGTTATCACGCTCTCCCTTTCATTACGCTGCACCGCTGCTATACCCTGCTATTTCTCGGGTATGTTCGTACTCACGAATCGATGATCACATGTTGTCCACGACACAGGTCACCCTAAATTCCGATTCCTGATCTTGTATTCACATCTTCTGCACAATTTTAGCTGACATAAATTTCCACTTTAATTCCTAGGCGTTGTCGATTCCGCATCAAGGATGTTGAGTTGCATCTCGCAACATACGCTTATAGGGCATTCAAAGGTCGATACAGATCGTCCGTACAACGGAAACGCTGGTAATTCGAAGCGGCCAAAAATAAGACACTGGAGGTTGCGTGGGGGGTTAGGCGTGAGAGCCCCAAAGCACGGCAGACCTCCAGTGACCAAGAGATTCTGTAATAGATTCGGAATTCAGTGAATGTACCAAACCTGCTTTCCTCTATAATCACCTTCTTTTTCTCTCCGTAGCACTTTGCACTTTCACCACACAATATAGCTTGATCTTGCTTTTTAGTCGATTCTCCGCCGACTTGCAGTTATGTAATTTGGTATGTATTATGTAATACAGGGACACGTGAACTTCCACTAGAGTTTGGCACTATTGGCACAGGCACAACCGAAGTGTTTTGGGAGAAAAATGGAATTGATCCGCGTGTTCACCGTCGCTGTCGGCTTAAGCGGCATAGGCGAGCTTTAACGGGACCCTTCCATGGAATTCGGTCTCGAGAGACGAAAAAGAACATTCGAGCAATTAAAGCTCCATATTCGAAGTAGCGGTTTTTAAAGCCTTGGTGTTCGAACTAATCAAATTGGCGCGTCATTTGAATCTGCTTTATATATGGGAAATTATTAGGGAATTTAATCTGGGTTTGCTTCACTGGCCACTACAAGATTGAATCAGTATCGGATCACCGCAAAATTATATATCTGCTATAGGAAACATCAGCCATAACTATAATTTGTACTGGATCGTGCTTTAATATCACTATACGCTCATACATAAGTACCAAATATAGATGGTTGGGTATGTTGCGTGGGGAGCCCAACATCCATTTTGAAAGATACAGATTTATTGGTCATCTGACTTTAGGAGCACATGCATGCAGGATACTTCCAATTCTAGAAATCCAATATATCTATGTGGAATTCCACTTACAAGAGTATTTCATTTTCGGCGTAAGGCTTCATTTCCGGGGCATTTTTCTATTTATTGCATCGTGTGAAAGTAGATAATAGCATTACCTACCAAAATAATTGAATGGGCGTAAATCGCCTGGAGAGCATCTAATCTGGCTCTTAACACACATCATCGTACTCATCACGCCGAAAACACATGTAGGTAGGTTTCTAAACTGTGACAAAATTCCTATTACAACGGTCACATGGCGGTCAAGTTATCAGGAAAGTGGCGTCCTCATTGATGTTGATCGTTTGGATTTGAATTTGTATACGCGTGTGGAGGAGCATCGAACGGGCAGTGGACACATTCAACCAGGTGGCAGCGAAGTGGAGCGGCTGGCCTGCTGATAATCGTCTATCGTTTGATATGGGTTGAACATTTCAAGTGTTCCACTGGGGAGAATCCGCTTTGCACCCGGTTCCTTGTTTTGTGTTAATGCAATAGAAGTGTTTTTCCCTAGATAACATTCTATTTTGTTTCAAGTATGGCACTGCACATACACACAAGCCATGGTTCGACGATAATTTACAGATAATTTCCACTCATCATATCCTCAGAATGGATTAGTGCTTTGGGTACATTCAAGTCTTTATTACGTCGCATACAAAAGTGTTTACAGTTTCAGTTTAGCCGCATTTATGGCATAGCTGCAGGATGATCGAAATGGTGTTATATAACGAAACGGCTGGGTGCAGTGATCCATATGGATTTCTACTTCTTACGCTC
The DNA here is from genome assembly GCF_003369915.1 of Drosophila miranda. Lineage (NCBI taxonomy): Eukaryota > Metazoa > Arthropoda > Insecta > Diptera > Drosophilidae > Drosophila > Drosophila miranda. The sequence goes on along the minus strand of NW_022881625.1, from coordinate 9,346,355 downwards.
TGCCTCCTCCATGGCGCGCATCATTTTGGCATCATGCTTCTCGTGATGCTCCCTTATGGCACGCTGGAGCTCCTCGCGATGACCTGCAGCGGTGTGCCTGAAAGGAGTGAGTGGAATCAATGAGCTGTGTCCCAAAGGAACGCAATGGAGTGGAGACAATGTGCTACCTTGTCCGTTTTGCTTGTTAAACTGCTTGATGAGGCGACGCTTCTTGGAGGACTCCGGAAGGCTCTGAATGTGCGCGTACAGCTGCGCCAGTGCAGTGTCCGTGTAATTGCTGTTGTTTGCCGCTGCCGTGGCGGCACGATCTACAAAAGTGTACACGTGTTGACCGTCGAGTCGTCCGAGAAGGATTCTTCAAGGGTTTGCTCCGGTGACATGGTTTTTTTGCGTTTGCGCTCAAGAAAGTACGCCCGTATATCGGTGTCTAGCTTTCCGGGAACTTCGAAGATTTCCAGACCCTGCTGAATCATGTAGGACACAATGCTGGACATCTTCTTCGCCGTATAGTGGAGCGCCTCAGGCGGCATTTGCCTGGGGCAAATCAGGTGCGGTGTAAACAAGATGGCCAAATTCTCCGCGGACATCTTGTTGCTCTCCTCACGCGCTGCCACCGAATGGAGCATTTTAATAATGTGCTGCAGTAACTCGCGATGCTCTTCGGGGAGCAGGAGAAGGAGCAGCTGCACCGAGTTGAGAAGATGTTGTTGGCGCTCTGCGGTAGCCGCCACCTGACCCCCCATTAATGCCTGGCTAAGCGGCGCTATCTGAAGATGTGCTGGATAGTGGGCGTCTGTAAGCAAAGGCTCTGGCAGCTCGGCCAGAAAGCCTCTTAAAAACAGTGGCACAGTCGTGAGCCGAGAATCCTGTCAGTTCCAAATCCAAGGGCTGGTCGTGCTGTATGTGCATTCGTAGCTCGCTCTGCCTGGAAACGGCTCCTGTCTTGCGAAATAGTCCCTCCTGGGTGAGATCTGCAGAATAGCATTTCCGCATTTAGAATAATTCAATTTTCCGGACTCTCCCTGTCACTTACTCTTCTCCAGCATAAGAAACTCTTTGAGCTCCTCCAGGTGCATCAGAAAGCCTGCATCAATTTGTTGCTGCAGCGTTTCAGTGGGACTGTTGCCCGCCGACTTACTGCCTGCCCCAGCCGTGCAGCCTGTGGCAGGTCCGCGATTCTTCTTGGAGAGGCGATTCCACTTCTTTATCTTGCCCTTATCTTCGTAGACGATTTCATGGTACGGCATGTCGAACCTGCAACCCATAAATCGGTAAGCACTATATTTCGATGGGATGGCAGCGTCGCTCGTGGCAACTTACTCGTCGGTGTTTAGTTCCAGCTCGAAGGAGAGGTGCATGCGCACCAGAGACTTGTATTTTTCATAATTGCTGTTGCGCATGCGTGTCGCTAGGTCGCGGTCATTAAATTCATTGATGTTGGCGTATTCCATGTCCATTGTTATACGAAAGGGCGTATACAGGGCGACAGCAGTAGCCAAAGCAACAAAACAACAACAGCACAGCACAAACGAAAAGGACTTCCGTAGATTCGAATCCCAGCACTCACACGCTCACTTTAACAAATATTACTTTTCTAAAAGTACAATATAGAAGGTTTGTGGCCTGACAGCATATTTGTTGATAGCTTTGCTGGTGGAATTTATTTGCGGAAAATTGGGCGAGACGCGCTGCAAAAATTGAAATATTGAACTGGCAGAGCTGTCACTGGCGTCCAAAGAACCTTTTGTGCGAAAACGCCATGTCAATGTTAAAGAATTATAAGCTGTACACTAATGCTTCTTTATTTACAGCTGAAATTAGTTAGTAAATCTCTTAAAGAACTCGAAATTACAAATTTCGGACCAGCCGATTGAGGCGCCCATACACATGGCGCCAAAGCTGGCCGATAAACCGGCTATATACTGTGGTAGGACCGATCCCTTGGACATGCTGTGTTCTGTTCTGTTCTCCGTGATGCAAAAAATGGAACTGAAACTGACACGCAGACCGTTATTTGGCTTGACAAATTGCCCTGCATGAGATAACCAAAGCGTCGACGCTGGCGTACAACTGGCACGCTGGCAGAGGGGGAAATACTTGAAGTTGGAGAGAGTCGTAGATCAGATTCTACAGTTTCCCTTTAGAACGACGGCGGAGGCAGAGGTGTGGAAAGCGCGCTTTAACGTAAGCAAAAGTCCCCAAAAAGCAATCGGAATCTGAAACAGCTAATTAAATGACTGCTGATATGCCACCGCTACCTCCACCCACCCCCAATACACACACCCCGCCTATTGTTATAAGAACAATCAAGTGCCTCTATAACGATCCGTTCGCTGCCAGTCGGCTATCTGGAGCTACTGATTATACTTTTGAGCGGAACTTAGGCACTTTATATTTCATCTTGCTACGCTACGAAAATGGTATTTATTACACACAGATTGAATCAGTATCGGATCATGGCAAAATTATATATCTGCTATAGGAAACATCAGCCAGAACTAAGGCTTCATTTCCGGGGCATTTTTCTATTTATTGCATCGTGTGAAAGTAGATAATAGCATTACCTACCAAAATATTTGAATGGGCGTAAATCGCCTGGAGAGCATCTAATCTGGCTCTTAACACACATCATCGTACTCATCACGCCGAAAACACATGTAGGTAGGTTTCTAAACTGTGACAAAATTCCTATTCCAACGGTCACATGGCGGTCAAGTTATCAGGAAAGTGGCGTCCTCATTGATGTTGATCGTTTGGATTTGAATTTGTATAAGCGTGTGGAGGAGCATCGAACGGGCAGTGGACACATTCAACCAGGTGGCAGCGAAGTGGAGCGGCTGGCCTGCTGATAATCGTCTATCGTTTGATATGGGATGAACATTTCAAGTGTTCCACTGGGGAGAATCCGCTTTGCACCCGGTTCCTTGTTTTGTGTTAATGCAATAGAGGTGTTTTCCCTAGATAACATTCTATTTTGTTTCAAGTATGGCACTGCACATACAAGTTAACGTACCCAATTCTATTGAGCTCTTATACGAGTTGTAAACGAGTTGTTTCCAAAACGAAAACAGTTTCAATCTTGGGCCTCCGCCTAATTGATTTCTAAGATATACAATCTCAAGGGCTCCCGCCGCAATCCCAATCTTTGACACTCGCCTAAATGGAAAACCAATGTTTGCCCACACCCGGCTTCTCATAAACAATCTCACTCCCGGCTTTCTGCAGATCCTGCACTTTAGGCATTTTACAGTTCTCTCTTTGGATGACGAAATCCAATACTCGGGATGGCGAAATCAATTGAAATGTTTATAGAAAAACTATTCCCGAAAGGGATCAACGATGCAAAGATCAGAAAGTTCAAGTCAGTCTTGATCCAGAAGCGACACCGCAAAGTCGAGCTAAAAACGAGGGGGAATTATACAGTTATACCCGATACTAAGTCAGTATGGCTCTCCTCCGGCAAACGCCGCTAATATTAAACGACACGACAAAGAGTGCGTGCGAGAGAGACAGAAAATCAGTCTGAGCGTGACGTCGGGTGCTGCGTAGCCAGTGCAAATTGATTTGTTCTTTTTGGCTATAAAAATAATCTGATCTGATCCAGATTCAGCAATCTGATATATATGATCATTGTCTATGATTCTGCGTTTTTTGTTTTCTCGTATCCTCAATATTGTGGATTCAACAGACTTTTGTCCTTTGTGGGGGCGGAAGGGGGTGGGGCGAAATTTTGAGATATACGTTTTATAGTGAAATCTAACAGGAGTGCGGATCCCAAATTTGGTTACTCTAGCCTTAATAGTCTCTGAGATTTGTGAATATCCCCAGATTTTCATCCTTTGCGGGGGCGGAAGGGGGTGTGGCGAAATTTTGAAACAAACTCGTCTCGGTCCGATATATTAGGAGTGTGAATACCAAAATTTGATTGCTCTAGCTTTTGTAGTCTCTGAGATCTAGGCGCTAATGTTTTACTCTAAGCAAAGCCGCCCATGCTACGAGAGAGACAGGGCGAGAAAAAATGAAATTGTTTTCTTGATGCTGGCTATAATAATTATACGATCTGGTTCAGATTTTGCACTCTAGAAGATATAGTCATCTTCTACGATTCTGCGTTTTTAGTTTTCTCGTATCGTCGAAATTGTGGATGCCGCAGATTTTCGCCTTTTGTGGGGGCGGAAATGGGCGGCGCAAAGTTTTGAAATATTCTTGTAGCAGTGACATATCACAGAAGTCTGGATTCAAAACATCGTTGCTCTCGCTCTTATAGTCTTTGAGCACTAGGCGCTGAAGGGGACGGTAAGACGGACGGACGGACAGACGGACAGACGGACAGACGGACAGACGGACGGACGGACAGACGGACAGACAGACATGGCTCAATCGACTCGGCTATTGATGCTGATCAAGAATATATATACTTTATGGGGTCGGAAACGATTCCTCTTGGACGTTACACACATCCACTTTTACCACAAATCTAATATACCCCAATACTCATTTTGAGTATCGGTTATAATTAAGATCGCGCAAACCCTTTGCCCGGAATCCTTTGTGACCCTCTACTTAAATCTATATCAGTGAAGTTAGAAGTAAAATAAAAACTTTTTAAAAACACAATCCGCTACCGCAGTTATTTAACTGGCGCCCAACGTGGGGCGACGTTGTATAAAAAGCACCGAATAATAAAAGTGTTGCGTCGTGCCGAAACCCGAAGGACAATTAATTAATGGAATAAATCCTTCAGATATAAAAACGCGGAGTGACTGTGAGATATAAGATAAGAAAAAGTGAGATAAAAAGGAAACAAACCGGAGCTTAGGGTGTGCAAAAATAAATACAATATACAATACAAATACAAATACAAATACAATACAAAATACAAATAAATACAAAAGCTAATCAAGACAATTCAAAAATACAAAAAAAACAAAAAAACCAAAGTTTTTAAACAAACCCAACCAAACCAAAACACAAAGAAAGTGAAACTATCAGCTAAACCAAAGAAGGAAGACCCCAGAAGATCCAGTTAAACAAAGAAATTTAAGAAGGAAGACCCGTTCGAAGACCTGTCAGCCAAATCAAGAAGGAAGACCCGTTCAAAGATCTGTCAGCCAAACTAAGAAGGACGACCCCTACCGGATAGTTCGTGAGCAAAAGTTGTATTAATAAATATATAAGTTCAATTAGGTTATATTAGATTATAAAAACAAACATACAAGAAAAATTTAAGGTGGATCAACTAACTTTAGATTTTGAAAAACTAAAAATGATTAACTCACAAACAAGGACCGATCTCACTGCAGATCTGGTCAAACAATTGATAGCACTTCAAATTTCACAAGTACAGGAGCAAATTGTAAATTTAAAACAACAAATAGAAACTAAATCCGATCAGGTATCAGATTATCAGGCAGAAACAATAGACGAGACAATAAAAGATGACACCACATTAAAGGTAATAGAATCCCTACCAATTTTCAATGGTGGATTAAACCAATACGTAGGATGGAGGGAAGCTGCAGAAACTGCAGTGAAGTTATATAAGAAAGGAAGTAAGCAATATTATGTTGCCTTAACAATTTTGAGAAACAAAATAACAGGACCAGCACATGACGCACTGACCAACCACGGGACAGTTTTAAATTTTGATGCCATACTTTCACGACTTGACTTTGTTTACAGTGACAAGAGACCAATTTACATAATAGAATAGGAGTTAAGCGTTCTCCGACAAGGGAACCTTTCAATAATAGATTTCTATAACGAGTGTGGAGATAATGTTTTTTATCCCCAATCGGCCGACTAATTATTTCGAATTAAATAAAACTCGGCGCAGAAATAAAATTACGATATGTTCTTTAATGCGTGACATCCAAATTGCAAGTGTGGCTTGCCTGCCCTTTACATTGCCGCTCCGATCGCTAAGCGCAGCTTCGCTCGGCCGACGTCGGTAGGCAGACGCAAAGCGGAGATAGCGAAGAGCGAGCTGGCAGAGAGCGTTTAGCAGGGCAAGCAAGCGCAGAGCTTTAACAAACAAATGAGTGACATAGACATAAGTAACAAACAAAATAAGCGGCTGAGGGCCAAGAATTAGGTGCTATTTGGCAAGCAGCTAATCGGCTGGGTTCTGCTCCGAACAACGAGGTTAACAAGAAAATGACCTTGTTAATAAATAAGACAATAATGACTCACGGAAAAGACAGTGAAATCACGAAAGAATCAAATAAGAAAATAAGAGACAATGCCTTACGCATTTTTGTCACTGGCCTAAACGGCGGCATTGCAGAAATCCTATTTTCATTGAATCCCCCAGATTTACCGAATGCCTTGGCAAAGGTACAGGAATTGCAATCAAATAACATTCGGGCCCAATTTGCCTACCAATTCAGTGGCCCCAGAAATTCAGGGAATAATAACTACAATACATTAAGATTCAACCAACGACAACCAAGGACTAATAGTTCACCATTCGACCAAAAAAGGGATCTTCAGAGGAATAACATGTCATGGGGACAACCCTATTTCTTGGGTAATAGAAAACAAAATCAGGCCCCAAAACCAAGGGATGAAGACGAATCGATACAAATCAAGAACCGACAGAACAGCAATCAATTCAGGGGAAATAATAATAATAGAAATTATCGGGAGAATACTAACGGTTATTATAGGAGAAATAATAACAATTATAACCAAGCTCAGCATTTTAGGGCAAACGTAGTACCGAATAATCAGTCTAACGAAAATCAGGCGCAGAAACGAAAGCCAAACGAAATGTCGGAACAACCGGCTAATAAAGCAATGCGGATAAATAACATTGAGGAGGACCATTTTTTAGATCAGCCCCCGAAGTAGGTCTGCCCTACTTAAAAAGAGTAGATAAAAAAATAAACAGAATTCAAAGTTTTGATAGATACGGGAGCAACTTCCTGTTATATAAAAAAGGGAATTTACGAAAATAAAAAAGAATTATCAATTTATAAGAAAGTTGCTACAGTGAATGGGTTTTCAATAACTAAATATTTCCATAATATAACTATTTTCAACACAAAACAAGTGTTTTATGAAATAGATGGAATGGAGGCAGATTTACTAATAGGATTTAACCTATTAAAGAAAATCGGAGCTGTTATTGATACAGGAAAGGGGACTTTAAGTTATAAAGACAATGAGGAGAAACTAATATATGACGAGGTCCTTTCTTTAAACAAATTAACCTTTATAGAAGGAAAAACCATCCTACCGTTGAAGAAATATATAATAAAAAAATATTTTGAAGAAGAAAAAGAAATGAAAAGTGATTCAGTAAAGGTAGAAGGAAGTTTATATAGCTTGGGATCAAAAAATCCTGAGCACGCCGACGAAGAATTATCCGTCAATAGTTTGGGATTTAAATATCCTGAACCCGCCGTCGTTGAATTATCCGACATCCAAAGTTTTAATAGTTTGGGATTAAAATATCCTGAGCACGCCGTCGTTGAATTATCCGACACTAAAAGTTCGAATAGTTTGGGATTAAAGAATCCTGAACACGCCGTCGTTGAATTATCCGACAATGAACAATTTAAAAGTTTGGGATGCAAAAATCCTGAACGCGCCGTCGTAGAAATATCCGACATTCAAAATTATGCAAATTCTGAATTGAAAAAAATGAAATTGTATAACACAATAACCTACAAAGAGGACAATTTAGAAAATCTCAGAGAGAAAATGGTATCTATCATCGAAGAAGACCATGCCAATATAAATTTACAGTTACCGTTCAGAACGGATATAAAAGGAGAGTTTAACAATGAACATGATAGACCGGTATATGGCAAGCAGTATCCATACGCTTATTCGGTTAACGATTTCGTTAATAACGAAATAAGTAAAATGTTAGATGAAGGTATAATCAGACCTAGTAAAAGCCCATATAATTCACCGGTAATAGTAGTACCAAAGAAGGGAGTAAATGAGGACGGAACTCCTAAACATAGATTAGTAATAGACTTTAAGAAACTTAATGAAAACACCATACCGGATAGATACCCTATGCAAGATCCTTCAGTAATCCTTGCCAATTTAGGTAAGGCAAAGTATTTCTCGGCCATTGATTTAGAGTCAGTTTTCTATCAGATTTTAATGAGGGAATCAGATATTGAAAAAACATCTTTTTCCATAAATAACGGCAAATATGAATTTCTAAGAATGCCTATGGGATTGACGAACGCTCCCAGAATTTTCCAAAGGGCAATGGACGATATACTTAGAGAACAAGTTGGGAAAACTTGTCACGTCTATATGGACGATATAATAATATTTTCAAAAACTATAGAACAACATTATAAAGATCTAATTCATATAATACAGATATTGCAAAACGCTAACATGAAAATTTCCTTAGAAAAGTCTAAATTCTTTCAATTGGAAACCAAATTTCTGGGATAAATTGTTTCCCAAAATATCATTAAAACAGATCCAGACAAAATCTCCACAATACAAAACTATCCAATTCCTAAAAATATCAGAGAGCTACGTAGCTTCTTAGGACTAACAGGGTATTACAGAAAATTTGTCCGAAATTATGCTACAATTGCCAAACCATTAACAAAATATCTGAGTGGAGTAAATGGGAAAGTTTCACGAAGGGCATCCAAGAAAACATTAATACAGCTGGATGAACCAGCAATGGGAGCATTTAATAATTCAAAGGACAGTTTAATAGCACATATTGAATAAGTACAACCAGATTACAATAAAAAATTCACATTAACCACAGATGCATCGGACATAGCAATAGGTGCAGTTTTGTCGCAAGATGGGAATCCCATAACATTTATTTCTAAAACTTTAAGTAAAACCGAGCAATTATATGCTACTAATAAAAAGGAATTATTAGCTATTGTATGGGCATTAAAAAATTTGCGAAATTATTTATACGGAGTGAGTGGAATTGAAATACATACAGATCACCAACCTTTGTCCTTTGCAATGTCGCAAAAAAATCCAAATGTTGAAATGAAACGTTGGTATTACTTCATAGAAAGTTTCACACCAAAAATCATTTCTAAGCCAGGCTCAACTAACGTAGTAGCGGACGCTTTATCTCGGATTAAAATAAATCATATGACAGATAGTGATGTCGACCAGACAGAATCAGACTCAGACATAAATACTCAGCATTCAGCAGAGAGTAGTTTTGAAAACGTCATTCAAGAGACTAGCAAGCCTCTAAACCAATTTAAACAGCAGCTACTATTAGCGCAAGGGAGATTCACAGTTCATGAGTTAGTAAGAGTTTATGAAAATACCCGACATATTATTGAATTTGATACGGTAGACAATCTGCTAATCATTTTAAAAGAATTTATTCAGCCTCACTTAACCACAGGAATACACTGCACTTTAGAAGATTTATACCTTATCCAAAATAAGCTAAAGGAAAACTTCACAAATAAATTTCTCTTCACGAGAAAGTTCCTCCAAGATGTAGCAAATTCAGAAGATAAAGCTATAATTATAGAAGAAACACATTGCAGAGCCCATAGAGGACTAGACGAAAATTACAAACAAATAACTAAGCTGTATTATTGGCCAAACCTGCACAAAAAATTAAAAGAATATATAAAAAATTGTGAGATCTGCAACAAAAACAAATATCACAGACACCCTGTAAAAATTCCAATTGGGGAAGCTCCCATTCCAGCAAAAGAAGGAGATCAATTACACCTAGACATATACAATGCCAAAACCTAACATTCATAACTTGTATAGATTCTTATTCCAAATACTTGGTGGTCAAGGAAATTCAAAGTAAATTAAACATTGAAAATAAGGTAAAGGAAATTTTGCAACACTTTCCGTTAGAAACATCTTTAATGACTGACAACGAACCAAGCTTTACTTCAGCACAATTTAGATCATTCATACAAAGACACAGCACCTCAAATGGTCAGGTAGAAAGGGTACATCCACACTAACAGAAATAGCGCGGTGCATCAAGGATGAACTAAATCTAATAGATTATTCAGAAATAATAATAAGGGCGGCACTGAAATATAACCTGACGATACATTCAACGACCAATCAAATGCCATATGACATATTGTATAACAAAATAAAACACAAGCATAATCCAATACTACTTAAGGAAGCTCAGACCAAAATGCTTAAGCTACTTAACAAAGATAGAAGAGAAAAAGATTATAAAATAGGAGAAGTAGTTTATGACAAGAAATTCGGGGACAGAAATAAACTTCAATCCCGATACAAAAAGCAGGTAGTTAAGGAAAATCGACCGAATAAAATTATAATCAACAATAGAAACAGAATTATACATAAAGATAACATCAAATATTAAATATTTTTTTTCCAGAAAATGTATGCGAATATACTAATACTGACTTTTGTTATATTGACGACTTCGGAAGTAATTGACTATACGCATAGTGACTATCTATTGCTCAAAGACGACAGAGACGTTTACACTTATGAAACATACGCTGAACTTTTCCATATTACTAATTTGAGTTTTTATAGAGAGATAATTGATAAAGAATCCAAATATGTCAACAAATCAATTAATTCAGACGATGAGTGGGAAATATCACTGGACTTAAGTCTATTAAAATTAATGATTTCAGAATTAGTTCCAAAACGGAATGAAAGGGGAATAAATGAATTAGGTACCATTTGGAAATGGATAGCAGGCAGTCCTGATCATGACGACTTTTTGAAAATACAATATAAAGTAAATGAATTAACTGAAAATAATAATAAACAATTTGTAATAAATTCCAAATTTTTCAAAGAAATTGAATTGCTATCAAATTCATTAAAAAATGTCATCTTCAATGAAGAAACGATACTGAGAAAGCATCGTTTAAAATTAATAACTTTTGACCTACTAAATTTAGTTGATACCATAACCCTCTTAAAAGTAAACATTTTCAATACAAAAATTTTAAATAAAAACGAAATAGAGGACATTTATAAGCATGAAAAACATCCTGTTGAACTGTCTGATCTGCTGGACATTGCAACGGTTAAAATAATTCGAAATGCTGATTTAATAATCATTTACATAAAATATCCTCAAATTAAAGATATTTGCAAGTTTTACCATGCAAGAGCCATCTCACAAAATGATGGAATGTTAGTTATAAGTGAAAAAGTTTGTGAATGTAAGGAGAAATACTATTTAATGAATAATTTTAAAAGTGAAACTTTTAACAATTACGCACAAATAAATTTAAAGAAGACCTGTTTCACCAATTTACTTAATGGCTTTAAAGCCAACTGCACTAAAAAAAGGGAAAAAAACAAAGAAATATACATCATTCAGGATGGTGCCATATTAGTTTCAGGCAAAAATATCGTAGACAATACTACTTTGTTAGGATCGTATCTCCTTATATTCAACAACACAATTGTAATAAATAATATAATCCACATAAATGATAAGGGTAAAATTCTAAGATATATATCGCATCATAGATATAGCGATTTTGAATTAGTTGATTATATTCAATCGAATGATAAGCAATTTTCTTTTGATAATGTTAATATTTTAAATCCCCTTATAACATTAGGTAATACGGCCTTACCATTAACAACATTATTCTTAATCATTTTGATATTGATAATGTTATTTTACTTCGGCTATAAATTAACCAAATTTGTACTCAATCAATAAGAATACCGTCAAAAGAAATAGTGGAAAGCAACATTCAAATACTGTCAGAAGAAATAAGAGCTCTATCAGAACTTCAAAATGTATCGGGACGAAACATTTAAGAATGGGGGGAGTTAACGTACCCAATTCTATTGAGCTCTTATACGAGTTGTAAACTATCTTTGGCCTTCCAAAACGAAAACAATTTCAATCTTGGGCCTCCCCCTAATTGATTTCTAAGATATACAATCTCAAGGGCTCCCGCCGCAATCCCAATCTTTGACACTCGCCTAAATGGAAAACCAATGTTTGCCCACACCCGGCTTCTCATAAACAATCTCACTCCCGGCTTTCTGCAGATCCTGCACTTTAGGCATTTTACAGTTCTCTCTTTGGATGACGAAATCCAATACTCGGGATGGCGAAATCAATTGAAATGTTTATAGAAAAACTATTCCCGAAAGGGATCAACGATGCAAAGATCAGAAAGTTCAAGTCAGTCTTGATCCAGAAGCGACACCGCAAAGTCGAGCTAAAAACGAGGGGGAATTATACAGTTATACCCGATACTAAGTCAGTATGGCTCTCCTCCGGCAGACGCCGCTAATATTAAACGACACAACAAAAAGTGCGTGCGAGAGAGACAGAAAATCAGTCTGAGCGTGACGTCGGGTGCTGCGTAGCCAGTGCAAATTGATTTGTTCTTTTTGGCTATAAAAATAATCTGATCTGATCCAGATTCAGCAATCTGATATATATGATCATTGTCTATGATTCTGCGTTTTTTGTTTTCTCGTATCCTCAATATTGTGGATGCAACAGACTTTTGTCCTTTGTGGGGGCGGAAGGGGGTGGGGCGAAATTTTGAGATATACGTTTTATAGTGAAATCTAACAGGAGTGCGGATACCAAATTTGGTTACTCTAGCCTTAATAGTCTCTGAGATTTGTGAATATCCCCAGATTTTCATCCTTTGCGGGGGCGGAAGGGGGTGTGGAGAAATTTTGAAACAAACTCGTCTCGGTCCGATATATTAGGAGTGTGGATACCAAAATTTGATTGCTCTAGCTTTTGTAGTCTCTGAGATCTAGGCGCTAATGTTTTACTCTAAGCAAAGCCGCCCATGCTACGTGTGTGTTAGAGAGAGACAGGGCGAGAAAAAATGAAATGGTTTCTTGATGCTGGCTATAATAATTATACGATCTGGTTCAGATTTTGCACTCTAGAAGATATAGTCATCTTCTACGATTCTGCGTTTTTAGTTTTCTCGTATCGTCGAAATTGTGGATGCCGCAGATTTTCGCCTTTTGTGGGGGCGGAAATGGGCGGCGCAAAGTTTTGAAATATTCTTGTAGCAGTGACATATCACAGAAGTCTGGATTCAAAACATCGTTGCTCTCGCTCTTATAGTCTTTGAGCACTAGGCGCTGAAGGGGACGGACAGACGGACGGACGGACAGACGGACAGACGGACAGACGGACGGACGGACAGACGGACAGACAGACATGGCTCAATCGACTCGGCTATTGATGCTGATCAAGAATATATATACTTTATGGGGTCGGAAACGATTCCTCTTGGACGTTACACACATCCACTTTTACCACAAATCTTATATACCCCAATACTCATTTTGAGTATCGGGTATAATTAAGATCGCGCAAACCCTTTGCCCGGAATCCTTTGTGACCCTCTACTTAAATCTATATCAGTGAAGTTAGAAGTAAAATAAAAACTTTTTAAAAACACTATCCGCTACCGCAGTTATTTAACTGGCGCCCAACGTGGGGCGACGTTGTATAAAAAGCACCGAATAATAAAAGTGTTGCGTCGTGCCGAAACCCGAAGGACAATTAATTAATGGAATAAATCCTTCAGATATAAAAACGCGGAGTGACTGTGAGATATAAGATAAGAAAAAGTGAGATAAAAAGGAAACAAACCGGAGTTTAGGGTGTGCAAAAATAAATACAATATACAATACAAATACAAATACAAATACAATACAAAATACAAATAAATACAAAAGCTAATCAAGACAATTCAAAAATACAAAAAAAACAAAAAAACCAAAGTTTTTAAACAAACCCAACCAAACCAAAACACAAAGAAAGTGAAACTATCAGCTAAACCAAAGAAGGAAGACCCCAGAAGATCCAGTTAAACAAAGAAATTTAAGAAGGAAGACCCGTTCGAAGACCTGTCAGCCAAATCAAGAAGGAAGACCCGTTCAAAGATCTGTCAGCCAAACTAAGAAGGACGACCCCTACCGGATAGTTCGTGAGCAAAAGTTGTATTAATAAATATATAAGTTCAATTAGGTTATATAAGATTATAAAAACAAACATATAAGAAAAATTTAAGGTGGATCAACTAACTTTAGATTTTGAAAAACTAAAAATGATTAACTCACAAACAAGGACCGATCTCACTGCAGATCTGGTCAAACAATTGATAGCACTTCAAATTTCACAAGTACAGGAGCAAATTGTAAATTTAAAACAACAAATAGAAACTAAATCCGATCAGGTATCAGATTATCAGGCAGAAACAATAGACGAGACAATAAAAGATGACACCACATTAAAGGTAATAGAATCCCTACCAATTTTCAATGGTGGATTAAACCAATACGTAGGATGGAGGGAAGCTGCAGAAACTGCAGTGAAGTTATATAAGAAAGGAAGTAAGCAATATTATGTTGCCTTAACAATTTTGAGAAACAAAATAACAGGACCAGCACATGACGCACTGACCAACCACGGGACAGTTTTAAATTTTGATGCCATACTTTCACGACTTGACTTTGTTTACAGTGACAAGAGACCAATTTACATAATAGAATAGGAGTTAAGCGTTCTCCGACAAGGGAACCTTTCAATAATAGATTTCTATAACGAGTGTGGAGATAATGTTTTTTATCCCCAATCGGCCGACTAATTATTTCGAATTAAATAAAACTCGGTGCAGAAATAAAATTACGATATGTTCTTTAATGCGTGACATCCAAATTGCAAGTGTGGCTTGCCTGCCCTTTACATTGCCGCTCCGATCGCTAAGCGCAGCTTCGCTCGGCCGACGTCGGTAGGCAGACGCAAAGCGGAGATAGCGAAGAGCGAGCTGGCAGAGAGCGTTTAGCAGGGCAAGCAAGCGCAGAGCTTTAACAAACAAATGAGTGACATAGACATAAGTAACAAACAAAATAAGCGGCTGAGGGCCAAGAATTAGGTGCTATTTGGCAAGCAGCTAATCGGCTGGGTTCTGCTCCGAACAACGAGGTTAACAAGAAAATGACCTTGTTAATAAATAAGACAATAATGACTCACGGAAAAGACAGTGAAATCACGAAAGAATCAAATAAGAAAATAAGAGACAATGCCTTACGCATTTTTGTCACTGGCCTAAACGGCGGCATTGCAGAAGTCCTATTTTCATTGAATCCCCCAGATTTACCGAATGCCTTGGCAAAGGTACAGGAATTGCAATCAAATAACATTCGGGCCCAATTTGCCTACCAATTCAGTGGCCCCAGAAATTCAGGGAATAATAACTACAATACATTAAGATTCAACCAACGACAACCAAGGACTAATAGTTCACCATTCGACCAAAAAAGGGATCTTCAGAGGAATAACATGTCATGGGGACAACCCTATTTCTTGGGTAATAGAAAACAAAATCAGGCCCCAAAACCAAGGGATGAAGACGAATCGATACAAATCAAGAACCGACAGAACAGCAATCAATTCAGGGGAAATAATAATAATAGAAATTATCGGGAGAATACTAACGGTTATTATAGGAGAAATAATAACAATTATAACCAAGCTCAGCATTTTAGGGCAAACGTAGTACCGAATAATCAGTCTAACGAAAATCAGGCGCAGAAACGAAAGCCAAACGAAATGTCGGAACAACCGGCTAATAAAGCAATGCGGATAAATAACATTGAGGAGGACCATTTTTTAGATCAGCCCCCGAAGTAGGTCTGCCCTACTTAAAAAGAGTAGATAAAAAAATAAACAGAATTCAAAGTTTTGATAGATACGGGAGCAACTTCCTGTTATATAAAAAAGGGAATTTACGAAAATAAAAAAGAATTATCAATTTATAAGAAAGTTGCTACAGTGAATGGGTTTTCAATAACTAAATATTTCCATAATATAACTATTTTCAACACAAAACAAGTGTTTTATGAAATAGATGGAATGGAGGCAGATTTACTAATAGGATTTAACCTATTAAAGAAAATCGGAGCTGTTATTGATACAGGAAAGGGACTTTAAGTTATAAAGACAATGAGGAGAAACTAATATATGACGAGGTCCTTTCTTTAAACAAATTAACCTTTATAGAAGGAAAAACCATCCTACCGTTGAAGGAATATATAATAAAAAAATATTTTGAAGAAGAAAAAGAAATGAAAAGTGATTCAGTAAAGGTAGAAGGAAGTTTATATAGCTTGGGATCAAAAAATCCTGAGCACGCCGACGAAGAATTATCCGTCAATAGTTTGGGATTTAAATATCCTGAGCCCGCCGTCGTTGAATTATCCGACATCCAAAGTTTTAATAGTTTGGGATTAAAATATCCTGAGCACGCCGTCGTTGAATTATCCGACACTAAAAGTTCGAATAGTTTGGGATTAAAGAATCCTGAACACGCCGTCGTTGAATTATCCGACAATGAACAATTTAAAAGTTTGGGATGCAAAAATCCTGAACGCGCCGTCGTAGAAATATCCGACATTCAAAATTATGCAAATTCTGAATTGAAAAAAATGAAATTGTATAACACAATAACCTACAAAGAGGACAATTTAGAAAATCTCAGAGAGAAAATGGTATCTATCATCGAAGAAGACCATGCCAATATAAATTTACAGTTACCGTTCAGAACGGATATAAAAGGAGAGTTTAACAATGAACATGATAGACCGGTATATGGCAAGCAGTATCCATACGCTTATTCGGTTAACGATTTCGTTAATAACGAAATAAGTAAAATGTTAGATGAAGGTATAATCAGACCTAGTAAAAGCCCATATAATTCACCGGTAATAGTAGTACCAAAGAAGGGAGTAAATGAGGACGGAACTCCTAAACATAGATTAGTAATAGACTTTAAGAAACTTAATGAAAACACCATACCGGATAGATACCCTATGCAAGATCCTTCAGTAATCCTTGCCAATTTAGGTAAGGCAAAGTATTTCTCGGCCATTGATTTAGAGTCAGTTTTCTATCAGATTTTAATGAGGGAATCAGATATTGAAAAAACATCTTTTTCCATAAATAACGGCAAATATGAATTTCTAAGAATGCCTATGGGATTGACGAACGCTCCCAGAATTTTCCAAAGGGCAATGGACGATATACTTAGAGAACAAGTTGGGAAAACTTGTCACGTCTATATGGACGATATAATAATATTTTCAAAAACTATAGAACAACATTATAAAGATCTAAATCATATAATACAGATATTGCAAAACGCTAACATGAAAATTTCCTTAGAAAAGTCTAAATTCTTTCAATTGGAAACCAAATTTCTGGGATACATTGTTTCCCAAAATATCATTAAAACAGATCCAGACAAAATCTCCACAATACAAAACTATCCAATTCCTAAAAATATCAGAGAGCTACGTAGCTTCTTAGGACTAACAGGGTATTACAGAAAATTTGTCCGAAATTATGCTACAATTGCCAAACCATTAACAAAATATCTGAGTGGAGTAAATGGGAAAGTTTCACGAAGGGCATCCAAGAAAACATTAATACAGCTGGATGAACCAGCAATGGGAGCATTTAATAATTTAAAGGACAGTTTAATAGCACATATTGAATAAGTACAACCAGATTACAATAAAAAATTCACATTAACCACCGAATAATAAAAGTGTTGCGTCGTGCCGAAACCCGAAGGACAATTAATTAATGGAATAAATCCTTCAGATATAAAAACGCGGAGTGACTGTGAGATATAAGATAAGAAAAAGTGAGATAAAAAGGAAACAAACCGGAGCTTAGGGTGTGCAAAAATAAATACAATATACAATACAAATACAAATACAAATACAATACAAAATACAAATAAATACAAAAGCTAATCAAGACAATTCAAAAATACAAAAAAAACAAAAAAACCAAAGTTTTTAAACAAACCCAACCAAACCAAAACACAAAGAAAGTGAAACTATCAGCTAAACCAAAGAAGGAAGACCCCAGAAGATCCAGTTAAACAAAGAAATTTAAGAAGGAAGACCCGTTCGAAGACCTGTCAGCCAAATCAAGAAGGAAGACCCGTTCAAAGATCTGTCAGCCAAACTAAGAAGGACGACCCCTACCGGATAGTTCGTGAGCAAAAGTTGTATTAATAAATATATAAGTTCAATTAGGTTATATAAGATTATAAAAACAAACATATAAGAAAAATTTAAGGTGGATCAACTAACTTTAGATTTTGAAAAACTAAAAATGATTAACTCACAAACAAGGACCGATCTCACTGCAGATCTGGTCAAACAATTGATAGCACTTCAAATTTCACAAGTACAGGAGCAAATTGTAAATTTAAAACAACAAATAGAAACTAAATCCGATCAGGTATCAGATTATCAGGCAGAAACAATAGACGAGACAATAAAAGATGACACCACATTAAAGGTAATAGAATCCCTACCAATTTTCAATGGTGGATTAAACCAATACGTAGGATGGAGGGAAGCTGCAGAAACTGCAGTGAAGTTATATAAGAAAGGAAGTAAGCAATATTATGTTGCCTTAACAATTTTGAGAAACAAAATAACAGGACCAGCACATGACGCACTGACCAACCACGGGACAGTTTTAAATTTTGATGCCATACTTTCACGACTTGACTTTGTTTACAGTGACAAGAGACCAATTTACATAATAGAATAGGAGTTAAGCGTTCTCCGACAAGGGAACCTTTCAATAATAGATTTCTATAACGAGTGTGGAGATAATGTTTTTTATCCCCAATCGGCCGACTAATTATTTCGAATTAAATAAAACTCGGTGCAGAAATAAAATTACGATATGTTCTTTAATGCGTGACATCCAAATTGCAAGTGTGGCTTGCCTGCCCTTTACATTGCCGCTCCGATCGCTAAGCGCAGCTTCGCTCGGCCGACGTCGGTAGGCAGACGCAAAGCGGAGATAGCGAAGAGCGAGCTGGCAGAGAGCGTTTAGCAGGGCAAGCAAGCGCAGAGCTTTAACAAACAAATGAGTGACATAGACATAAGTAACAAACAAAATAAGCGGCTGAGGGCCAAGAATTAGGTGCTATTTGGCAAGCAGCTAATCGGCTGGGTTCTGCTCCGAACAACGAGGTTAACAAGAAAATGACCTTGTTAATAAATAAGACAATAATGACTCACGGAAAAGACAGTGAAATCACGAAAGAATCAAATAAGAAAATAAGAGACAATGCCTTACGCATTTTTGTCACTGGCCTAAACGGCGGCATTGCAGAAATCCTATTTTCATTGAATCCCCCAGATTTACCGAATGCCTTGGCAAAGGTACAGGAATTGCAATCAAATAACATTCGGGCCCAATTTGCCTACCAATTCAGTGGCCCCAGAAATTCAGGGAATAATAACTACAATACATTAAGATTCAACCAACGACAACCAAGGACTAATAGTTCACCATTCGACCAAAAAAGGGATCTTCAGAGGAATAACATGTCATGGGGACAACCCTATTTCTTGGGTAATAGAAAACAAAATCAGGCCCAAAACCAAGGGATGAAGACGAATCGATACAAATCAAGAACCGACAGAACAGCAATCAATTCAGGGGAAATAATAATAATAGAAATTATCGGGAGAATACTAACGGTTATTATAGGAGAAATAATAACAATTATAACCAAGCTCAGCATTTTAGGGCAAACGTAGTACCGAATAATCAGTCTAACGAAAATCAGGCGCAGAAACGAAAGCCAAACGAAATGTCGGAACAACCGGCTAATAAAGCAATGCGGATAAATAACATTGAGGAGGACCATTTTTTAGATCAGCCCCCGAAGTAGGTCTGCCCTACTTAAAAAGAGTAGATAAAAAAATAAACAGAATTCAAAGTTTTGATAGATACGGGAGCAACTTCCTGTTATATAAAAAAGGGAATTTACGAAAATAAAAAAGAATTATCAATTTATAAGAAAGTTGCTACAGTGAATGGGTTTTCAATAACTAAATATTTCCATAATATAACTATTTTCAACACAAAACAAGTGTTTTATGAAATAGATGGAATGGAGGCAGATTTACTAATAGGATTTAACCTATTAAAGAAAATCGGAGCTGTTATTGATACAGGAAAGGGGACTTTAAGTTATAAAGACAATGAGGAGAAACTAATATATGACGAGGTCCTTTCTTTAAACAAATTAACCTTTATAGAAGGAAAAACCATCCTACCGTTGAAGGAATATATAATAAAAAAATATTTTGAAGAAGAAAAAGAAATGAAAAGTGATTCAGTAAAGGTAGAAGGAAGTTTATATAGCTTGGGATCAAAAAATCCTGAGCACGCCGACGAAGAATTATCCGTCAATAGTTTGGGATTTAAATATCCTGAGCCCGCCGTCGTTGAATTATCCGACATCCAAAGTTTTAATAGTTTGGGATTAAAATATCCTGAGCACGCCGTCGTTGAATTATCCGACACTAAAAGTTCGAATAGTTTGGGATTAAAGAATCCTGAACACGCCGTCGTTGAATTATCCGACAATGAACAATTTAAAAGTTTGGGATGCAAAAATCCTGAACGCGCCGTCGTAGAAATATCCGACATTCAAAATTATGCAAATTCTGAATTGAAAAAATGAAATTGTATAACACAATAACCTACAAAGAGGACAATTTAGAAAATCTCAGAGAGAAAATGGTATCTATCATCGAAGAAGACCATGCCAATATAAATTTACAGTTACCGTTCAGAACGGATATAAAAGGAGAGTTTAACAATGAACATGATAGACCGGTATATGGCAAGCAGTATCCATACGCTTATTCGGTTAACGATTTCGTTAATAACGAAATAAGTAAAATGTTAGATGAAGGTATAATCAGACCTAGTAAAAGCCCATATAATTCACCGGTAATAGTAGTACCAAAGAAGGGAGTAAATGAGGACGGAACTCCTAAACATAGATTAGTAATAGACTTTAAGAAACTTAATGAAAACACCATACCGGATAGATACCCTATGCAAGATCCTTCAGTAATCCTTGCCAATTTAGGTAAGGCAAAGTATTTCTCGGCCATTGATTTAGAGTCAGTTTTCTATCAGATTTTAATGAGGGAATCAGATATTGAAAAAACATCTTTTTCCATAAATAACGGCAAATATGAATTTCTAAGAATGCCTATGGGATTGACGAACGCTCCCAGAATTTTCCAAAGGGCAATGGACGATATACTTAGAGAACAAGTTGGGAAAACTTGTCACGTCTATATGGACGATATAATAATATTTTCAAAAACTATAGAACAACATTATAAAGATCTAATTCATATAATACAGATATTGCAAAACGCTAACATGAAAATTTCCTTAGAAAAGTCTAAATTCTTTCAATTGGAAACCAAATTTCTGGGATACATTGTTTCCCAAAATATCATTAAAACAGATCCAGACAAAATCTCCACAATACAAAACTATCCAATTCCTAAAAATATCAGAGAGCTACGTAGCTTCTTAGGACTAACAGGGTATTACAGAAAATTTGTCCGAAATTATGCTACAATTGCCAAACCATTAACAAAATATCTGAGTGGAGTAAATGGGAAAGTTTCACGAAGGGCATCCAAGAAAACATTAATACAGCTGGATGAACCAGCAATGGGAGCATTTAATAATTTAAAGGACAGTTTAATAGCACATATTGAATAAGTACAACCAGATTACAATAAAAAATTCACATTAACCACAGATGCATCGGACATAGCAATAGGTGCAGTTTTGTCGCAAGATGGGAATCCCATAACATTTATTTCTAAAACTTTAAGTAAAACCGAGCAATTATATGCTACTAATAAAAAGGAATTATTAGCTATTGTATGGGCATTAAAAAATTTGCGACATTATTTATACGGAGTGAGTGGAATTGAAATACATACAGATCACCAACCTTTGTCCTTTGCAATGTCGCAAAAAAATCCAAATGTTGAAATGAAACGTTGGTATTACTTCATAGAAAGTTTCACACCAAAAATCATTTATAAGCCAGGCTCAACTAACGTAGTAGCGGACGCTTTATCTCGGATTAAAATAAATCATATGACAGATAGTGATGTCGACCAGACAGAATCAGAATCAGACATAAATACTCAGCATTCAGCAGAGAGTAGTTTTGAAAACGTCATTCAAGAGACTAGCAAGCCTCTAAACCAATTTAAACAGCAGCTACTATTAGCGCAAGGGAGATTCACAGGTCATGAGTTAGTAAGAGTTTATGAAAATACCCGACATATTATTGAATTTGATACGGTAGACAATCTGCTAATCATTTTAAAAGAATTTATTCAGCCTCACTTAACCACAGGAATACACTGCACTTTAGAAGATTTATACCTTATCCAAAATAAGCTAAAGGAAAACTTCACAAATAAATTTCTCTTCACGAGAAAGTTCCTCCAAGATGTAGCAAATTCAGAAGATAAAGCTATAATTATAGAAGAAACACATTGCAGAGCCCATAGAGGACTAGACGAAAATTACAAACAAATAACTAAGCTGTATTATTGGCCAAACCTGCACAAAAAATTAAAAGAATATATAAAAAATTGTGAGATCTGCAACAAAAACAAATATCACAGACACCCTGTAAAAATTCCAATTGGGGAAGCTCCCATTCCAGCAAAAGAAGGAGATCAATTACACCTAGACATATACAATGCCAAAACCTAACATTCATAACTTGTATAGATTCTTATTCCAAATACTTGGTGGTCAAGGAAATTCAAAGTAAATTAAACATTGAAAATAAGGTAATGGAAATTTTGCAACACTTTCCGTTAGAAACATCTTTAATGACTGACAACGAACCAAGCTTTACTACAGCACAATTTAGATCATTCATACAAAGACACAGCACCTCAAATGGTCAGGTAGAAAGGGTACATCCACACTAACAGAAATAGCGCGGTGCATCAAGGATGAACTAAATCTAACAGATTATTCAGAAATAATAATAAGGGCGGCACTGAAATATAACCTGACGATACATTCAACGACCAATCAAATGCCATATGACATATTGTATAACAAAATAAAACACAAGCATAATCCAATACTACTTAAGGAAGCTCAGACCAAAATGCTTAAGCTACTTAACAAAGATAGAAGAGAAGAAGATTATAAAATAGGAGAAGTAGTTTATGACAAGAAATTCGGGGACAGAAATAAACTTCAATCCCGATACAAAAAGCAGGTAGTTAAGGAAAATCGACCGAATAAAATTATAATCAACAATAGAAACAGAATTATACATAAAGATAACATCAAATATTAAATATTTTTTTTCCAGAAAATGTATGCGAATATACTAATACTGACTTTTGTTATATTGACGACTTCGGAAGTAATTGACTATACGCATAGTGACTATCTATTGCTCAAAGACGACAGAGACGTTTACACTTATGAAACATACGCTGAACTTTTCCATATTACTAATTTGAGTTTTTATAGAGAGATAATTGATAAAGAATCCAAATATGTCAACAAATCAATTAATTCAGACGATGAGTGGGAAATATCAATGGACTTAAGTCTATTAAAATTAATGATTTCAGAATTAGTTCCAAAACGGAATGAAAGGGGAATAAATGAATTAGGTACCATTTGGAAATGGATAGCAGGCAGTCCTGATCATGACGACTTTTTGAAAATACAAAATAAAGGAAATGAATTAACTGAAAATAATAATAAACAATTTGTAATAAATTCCAAATTTTTCAAAGAAATTGAATTGCTATCAAATTCATTAAAAAATGTCATCTTCAATGAAGAAACGATACTGAGAAAGCATCGTTTAAAATTAATAACTTTTGACCTACTAAATTTAGTTGATACCATAACCCTCTTAAAAGTAAACATTTTCAATACAAAAATTTTAAATAAAAACGAAATATGTAATGTGCCAGAAATTCATATTCGTAGAGGTGTGAGATTGTATGTACGGATGGAGGTTGTACATACTTTTTTTGACGGTCAGACAACAATAGTATAGCAGGATTTCGGAACGTGTACCTCTAGCTATGCTCTAACTAGCTCGCCGGAATGTCGTGGATCTTTCCTACTCTCCTATGTGCTATACGAACACATTCGCAAAGATGTTTTAGGTACACTTGATTTAATGTTCAAAAGGAACTCTACAAAAGAAATCAAAAAGAAAAGAATGTGAATTTTAACTAACTGTTTAACCGACTACCGACAAATAGTCAGGCTATATTCCGTCGCTCTTGGGGAACTCAGATGACTTTGACCCCTTCTCTACCCTCCCAACCTTTGTATGCCGTTTAATCGACAGCATAACCCTAATCGAGCGCATCTCTATTTGATCATCGGACTTCCTCAGGCTCTACTCAGGACAAACACGAAAGGTTTAATGTTCCATTATTATCTACTAATTATTATTTAATAATTCAAAATTTAAGGGTTTGGACTTCATGGTTTTCCAGACAAGTATAAACTTAGCATAAAGTAATTAAATAAAGAAGGAGGAAATAGTATCCAGTTATACCTAGTTATATGTATATATGTATATAGGACTTATGTGTAGAGAATATGGCGTAAAAGAAATTAAATTGGAAAGAAGAGAAAAATATGATAATTATATAACTAGAAGGCAAACGTGAAAGAAAAATTAGTAGCCGATCCGCTTTAAATTATGGCACGGATATGGTTGTTTTATATACCGGAATAGAAGTTTTATAAGACAGATATATATTTCGAAAATACTCGAGAATTCCGTTTAAGGAAGTTTCGTAACTCACTCATACTTTATACGAATTATCCGGCGTGTCCGTTGAGCTCAAGGGGCGACGTAGGAACATATTCTGAGGAAGGGAGAAAAATTATGAATATACAGGTCTTCACTTCTAATTCGGATGAAACACCGATTTTCTTTCCATTTCCATACCCGTACGACGACGATTTGCCACTCAACGGCGGATCTTAAAAAAATGTGGTTTTCATTTGCGCTAATTTCTAATTATGGGTAATTATATACATTTTTGGTTTTTTTTTTTTTCCTTTTTAAATCTAGACAATACAAAAATAGTTAGTGCATAGCCTAATCTTTAATAAATGGAAAATCTCATGACGAGACTCAAAACTAATACTTTGGTACATTTTCACACGACGACTATTAAACGGCAGTGTGGATCGCCGCAGAATAATGTTTTATTTTCACAGTTTGAGAGCCACTCCACACATTGCGAAGAACTACATGCGAAAGCCTTAGCCGCGCGCTTAATTTATAAGCGAGAAGGGTGACGAAGAAAACTATTCTTCTCGTCTTACTCCAAAATGTACTTCAGCTCAAGTATGCATCCACATAACTTCGGGTTTCACTCTAGTATATCTTTGAACGGCTCTTTCTGGTTTATTTGGTTGTAGTTATCGTTGGTTTATGTAGATGCTGGTTCCTGGGAAATCCGAGGTCTTTCCCAGATCTACTAAGAAATCGATGGACTTTGACGACCTCGTTCTTGGAGGGGGGGTCAATTGGTTTTTCTTTCCCAGTGTCGAACGTAGTAAGATTTCCAGCCCTATGATACGAGACTGTTAAAGCTGTGTCACTATTGTAAGGTCCAAATACCTTTTATTTTTTTTTAATCCAAAAGGAATAATGTAGTCCACCAGAACTTCAATTTACTTGGCACGTGTTTGATTGCACAACGTTTTCAAATTCACTTGGATCTATATATTTGTATAAAAAGACACATCCGAATTCGCACAGCTTCACTATAGCAATGATCTAGCCAGAAGTTCTATTACTTGCATTAGCCCTTACGATCGGAACTTTACCTTCCACAACCAACGGGGTAATCGTACGATTCCAGACAAAGCTTACACCTTGCTTCCCTAGATAACAGAGTAATCGTACGATGCTAAGCAAAGCTTACACATATCTTCCACGACTAACGGAGTAATCGTATGATTTCTAGTAAAGCTTTAAAACATAACTCCCACAGATCCACGCTGCTTCTCTAAATTAGACATTAAGCTCTTCAATGGAAGCTTTAACTACTGCTCTCTTGTAATTGATCTCTTATCTTGTTTTTTGTAAAGAGCAGAGTTAATGTTATGTTCCCAAGCTGTTCTCTGGAGTTTTAGAGTCACAACTGGCCACTACACCACAGTTGAGGAAGCGCTAGTTTTAACTGGCGAAGCCTAAACGGAAAAAGGACAGTTGCCTAGTGTTTCACTTGTATGTCTTTGAGGTGAAATATTCCTAAGTTTTTACCCTGTTCGTTCTTCAGTTGATAATAGGATGAGCCAACTCGTCTAGATACCACGGCTGAAATAAAAACCGGCGCTAACTTTGCATTGAACTTTTTAATAGCATTGCTTTGGCAGAAATTGCGGGCAAGTACTGGCTCTCCAACCTTAAACTCTACTTTCCGACAGCGTAGATTATATCGCCTAGCATTTTGTTCATGTGACTCTTTCACCTTTTTCTTTGCCGATTCGCGAATAATTTGTAGTGCTGCCGGATAACTAATGCGGCTATCCTCCGATAGGAGTCTTAAGCGGCGAAGCAACTCATAGTCTTTGCCATTCAGAATCATATTTTGTCCAAAGGTTAGGAAATAGGGCGAGTACCCGGTGCTTTGGTGAATGTTGGATCTGAGAGCAGCACTGATTTCCGGTAATTTGGTATCCCAAGTGGAATGATCCCGGCTTATGTAAGCTCTTATAGCTGCTAACACCGATCTATTGAGTCTCTCACTGGCATTCGCCTGTGGTGAATATATCGCCGTACGAATATGTTGTATCCCAAAGCGGGTTAGAAAAGCCTGAAAGGCTCCAGAAACGAATTGAGATCCGTTATCTGTTAATATCACCT